>NW_027447823.1:0-22500 GCF_038048845.1 Mixophyes fleayi | reverse complement strand
GTCTGTCTATCTTTAAAACTGAAAGACATCCATTAAAAATACACAATGACAGCATATTTAGTGTGTAATTGATGCTAAAACACAATTCTCACTCTCCTAATATAGCTGATTTTTGACAATGAACTGCATTTTTCATGTGAAGCATTTGATGTCATAAAGATGTAAACCTCACAAAGCAATTCTGTCACTGGTCAGTTTGCTTGACAGACATCTGACTTTAAGGTACTAGCCAATGGAAACATGGTGACATGTAAATATGAAAGCACATTAGGACAAAATATGCAATAAGATAGAGGCAAAGGGAGATGGCTGCTGGGAATGTATTTCATTTATCCCAGAACATCTTTAAATCTAAGTATTAATACTACGTTGATGTACTTTTGAAATTGGAGAGCTACTTTTTACTAAAAGTACATCTCCCTTATATAATTAAGTATAATGCAGACCTGCTCAAAAACTTAGTATAATTAAAGAAGTCTTATGCCATAAATGATGATGATGAGAGCTGCTTATGTGAATGTCTATAGTGGTTTTCTCTACCAGTGTCACTGTATTAGACAACTGTTATCAAACTTAGCAATAATGATGCATTAATCTGCCAATCAAGTGTGAAAGCTGGCTATGTGTATAGGCATAGTAAACACATATCATCATCATCCTCATTATCATTTATTTATATAGTGTCACTAATAGCGCAGCGCTGTACAGAGAACCCATTCACATCAGTCCCTACCCTATTGGAGCTTACAGTCTAAATTCCCTAATATAGACACACACTCACACACAGACAGAGAGGGAGAGACTAGGGTCAATTTTGATAGCAGCCAATTAACCTAACAGTATGTTTTTTGGAGTGTGGGAGGAAACCACAGCACCCGGAGGAAACCCACGCAAACACAGGGAGAACATACAAACTTCACACAGATAAGGCCATTGTTGATATAAGTACTGGCTCTGCTTACCATTGTCCAGTCTAGTACATAACTGTATTAATGCTGTGAAATATTATTACTTTGAATGCCTTAAATATGCAAGAGCGCATTTGGGTAAGTTTCTGCTAATAAAAGATATATGCACTTTTCTTGCCTACCCATACTATTTAATAACCACCAAAAATTAAGCAATATGTAAGCACTGCTTCCAGTTGAAATCAGTCTGTCTGTCTGTCTATCTATCTATCTATCTATCTATCTATCTATCTATCTATCTATCTTTCTATCTTTCTATCGGTCTGTCTATCTTTAAAACTGAAAGACATCCATTAAAAATACACAATGACAGCATATTTAGTGTGTAATTGATGCTAAAACACAATTCTCACTCTCCTAATATAGCTGATTTTTGACAATGAACTGCATTTTTCATGTGAAGCATTTGATGTCATAAAGATGTAAACCTCACAAAGCAATTCTGTCACTGGTCAGTTTGCTTGACAGACATCTGACTTTAAGGTACTAGCCAATGGAAACATGGTGACATGTAAATATGAAAGCACATTAGGACAAAATATGCAATAAGATAGAGGCAAAGGGAGATGGCTGCTGGGAATGTATTTCATTTATCCCAGAACATCTTTAAATCTAAGTATTAATACTACGTTGATGTACTTTTGAAATTGGAGAGCTACTTTTTACTAAAAGTACATCTCCCTTATATAATTAAGTATAATGCAGACCTGCTCAAAAACTTAGTATAATTAAAGAAGTCTTATGCCATAAATGATGATGATGAGAGCTGCTTATGTGAATGTCTATAGTGGTTTTCTCTACCAGTGTCACTGTATTAGACAACTGTTATCAAACTTAGCAATAATGATGCATTAATCTGCCAATCAAGTGTGAAAGCTGGCTATGTGTATAGGCATAGTAAACACATATCATCATCATCCTCATTATCATTTATTTATATAGTGTCACTAATAGCGCAGCGCTGTACAGAGAACCCATTCACATCAGTCCCTACCCTATTGGAGCTTACAGTCTAAATTCCCTAATATAGACACACACTCACACACAGACAGAGAGGGAGAGACTAGGGTCAATTTTGATAGCAGCCAATTAACCTAACAGTATGTTTTTTGGAGTGTGGGAGGAAACCCACGCAAACACAGGGAGAACATACAAACTTCACACAGATAAGGCCATTGTTGATATAAGTACTGGCTCTGCTTACCATTGTCCAGTCTAGTACATAACTGTATTAATGCTGTGAAATATTATTACTTTGAATGCCTTAAATATGCAAGAGCGCATTTGGGTAAGTTTCTGCTAATAAAAGATATATGCACTTTTCTTGCCTACCCATACTATTTAATAACCACCAAAAATTAAGCAATATGTAAGCACTGCTTCCAGTTGAAATCAGTCTGTCTGTCTGTCTATCTATCTATCTATCTATCTATCTATCTATCTATCTATCTATCTTTCTATCTTTCTATCGGTCTGTCTATCTTTAAAACTGAAAGACATCCATTAAAAATACACAATGACAGCATATTTAGTGTGTAATTGATGCTAAAACACAATTCTCACTCTCCTAATATAGCTGATTTTTGACAATGAACTGCATTTTTCATGTGAAGCATTTGATGTCATAAAGATGTAAACCTCACAAAGCAATTCTGTCACTGGTCAGTTTGCTTGACAGACATCTGACTTTAAGGTACTAGCCAATGGAAACATGGTGACATGTAAATATGAAAGCACATTAGGACAAAATATGCAATAAGATAGAGGCAAAGGGAGATGGCTGCTGGGAATGTATTTCATTTATCCCAGAACATCTTTAAATCTAAGTATTAATACTACGTTGATGTACTTTTGAAATTGGAGAGCTACTTTTTACTAAAAGTACATCTCCCTTATATAATTAAGTATAATGCAGACCTGCTCAAAAACTTAGTATAATTAAAGAAGTCTTATGCCATAAATGATGATGATGAGAGCTGCTTATGTGAATGTCTATAGTGGTTTTCTCTACCAGTGTCACTGTATTAGACAACTGTTATCAAACTTAGCAATAATGATGCATTAATCTGCCAATCAAGTGTGGAAGCTGGCTATGTGTAAAACATAGCTAGCATAGTAAACACATATCATCATCATCCTCATTATCATTTATTTATATAGTGTCACTAATAGCGCAGCGCTGTACAGAGAACCCATTCACATCAGTCCCTACCCTATTGGAGCTTACAGTCTAAATTCCCTAATATAGACACACACTCACACACAGACAGATAGGGAGAGACTAGGGTCAATTTTGATAGCAGCCAATTAACCTAACAGTATGTTTTTTGGAGTGTGGGAGGAAACCACAGCACCCGGAGGAAACCCACGCAAACACAGGGAGAACATACAAACTTCACACAGATAAGGCCATTGTTGATATAAGTACTGGCTCTGCTTACCATTGTCCAGTCTAGTACATAACTGTATTAATGCTGTGAAATATTATTACTTTGAATGCCTTAAATATGCAAGAGCGCATTTGGGTAAGTTTCTGCTAATAAAAGATATATGCACTTTTCTTGCCTACCCATACTATTTAATAACCACCAAAAATTAAGCAATATGTAAGCACTGCTTCCAGTTGAAATCAGTCTGTCTGTCTGTCTATCTATCTATCTATCTATCTATCTATCTATCTATCTTTCTATCTTTCTATCGGTCTGTCTATCTTTAAAACTGAAAGACATCCATTAAAAATACACAATGACAGCATATTTAGTGTGTAATTGATGCTAAAACACAATTCTCACTCTCCTAATATAGCTGATTTTTGACAATGAACTGCATTTTTCATGTGAAGCATTTGATGTCATAAAGATGTAAACCTCACAAAGCAATTCTGTCACTGGTCAGTTTGCTTGACAGACATCTGACTTTAAGGTACTAGCCAATGGAAACATGGTGACATGTAAATATGAAAGCACATTAGGACAAAATATGCAATAAGATAGAGGCAAAGGGAGATGGCTGCTGGGAATGTATTTCATTTATCCCAGAACATCTTTAAATCTAAGTATTAATACTACGTTGATGTACTTTTGAAATTGGAGAGCTACTTTTTACTAAAAGTACATCTCCCTTATATAATTAAGTATAATGCAGACCTGCTCAAAAACTTAGTATAATTAAAGAAGTCTTATGCCATAAATGATGATGATGAGAGCTGCTTATGTGAATGTCTATAGTGGTTTTCTCTACCAGTGTCACTGTATTAGACAACTGTTATCAAACTTAGCAATAATGATGCATTAATCTGCCAATCAAGTGTGAAAGCTGGCTATGTGTATAGGCATAGTAAACACATATCATCATCATCCTCATTATCATTTATTTATATAGTGTCACTAATAGCGCAGCGCTGTACAGAGAACCCATTCACATCAGTCCCTACCCTATTGGAGCTTACAGTCTAAATTCCCTAATATAGACACACACTCACACACAGACAGAGAGGGAGAGACTAGGGTCAATTTTGATAGCAGCCAATTAACCTAACAGTATGTTTTTTGGAGTGTGGGAGGAAACCACAGCACCCGGAGGAAACCCACGCAAACACAGGGAGAACATACAAACTTCACACAGATAAGGCCATTGTTGATATAAGTACTGGCTCTGCTTACCATTGTCCAGTCTAGTACATAACTGTATTAATGCTGTGAAATATTATTACTTTGAATGCCTTAAATATGCAAGAGCGCATTTGGGTAAGTTTCTGCTAATAAAAGATATATGCACTTTTCTTGCCTACCCATACTATTTAATAACCACCAAAAATTAAGCAATATGTAAGCACTGCTTCCAGTTGAAATCAGTCTGTCTGTCTGTCTATCTATCTATCTATCTATCTATCTATCTATCTATCTATCTATCTATCTATCTTTCTATCTTTCTATCGGTCTGTCTATCTTTAAAACTGAAAGACATCCATTAAAAATACACAATGACAGCATATTTAGTGTGTAATTGATGCTAAAACACAATTCTCACTCTCCTAATATAGCTGATTTTTGACAATGAACTGCATTTTTCATGTGAAGCATTTGATGTCATAAAGATGTAAACCTCACAAAGCAATTCTGTCACTGGTCAGTTTGCTTGACAGACATCTGACTTTAAGGTACTAGCCAATGGAAACATGGTGACATGTAAATATGAAAGCACATTAGGACAAAATATGCAATAAGATAGAGGCAAAGGGAGATGGCTGCTGGGAATGTATTTCATTTATCCCAGAACATCTTTAAATCTAAGTATTAATACTACGTTGATGTACTTTTGAAATTGGAGAGCTACTTTTTACTAAAAGTACATCTCCCTTATATAATTAAGTATAATGCAGACCTGCTCAAAAACTTAGTATAATTAAAGAAGTCTTATGCCATAAATGATGATGATGAGAGCTGCTTATGTGAATGTCTATAGTGGTTTTCTCTACCAGTGTCACTGTATTAGACAACTGTTATCAAACTTAGCAATAATGATGCATTAATCTGCCAATCAAGTGTGAAAGCTGGCTATGTGTATAGGCATAGTAAACACATATCATCATCATCCTCATTATCATTTATTTATATAGTGTCACTAATAGCGCAGCGCTGTACAGAGAACCCATTCACATCAGTCCCTACCCTATTGGAGCTTACAGTCTAAATTCCCTAATATAGACACACACTCACACACAGACAGAGAGGGAGAGACTAGGGTCAATTTTGATAGCAGCCAATTAACCTAACAGTATGTTTTTTGGAGTGTGGGAGGAAACCACAGCACCCGGAGGAAACCCACGCAAACACAGGGAGAACATACAAACTTCACACAGATAAGGCCATTGTTGATATAAGTACTGGCTCTGCTTACCATTGTCCAGTCTAGTACATAACTGTATTAATGCTGTGAAATATTATTACTTTGAATGCCTTAAATATGCAAGAGCGCATTTGGGTAAGTTTCTGCTAATAAAAGATATATGCACTTTTCTTGCCTACCCATACTATTTAATAACCACCAAAAATTAAGCAATATGTAAGCACTGCTTCCAGTTGAAATCAGTCTGTCTGTCTGTCTATCTATCTATCTATCTATCTATCTATCTATCTATCTATCTATCTTTCTATCTTTCTATCGGTCTGTCTATCTTTAAAACTGAAAGACATCCATTAAAAATACACAATGACAGCATATTTAGTGTGTAATTGATGCTAAAACACAATTCTCACTCTCCTAATATAGCTGATTTTTGACAATGAACTGCATTTTTCATGTGAAGCATTTGATGTCATAAAGATGTAAACCTCACAAAGCAATTCTGTCACTGGTCAGTTTGCTTGACAGACATCTGACTTTAAGGTACTAGCCAATGGAAACATGGTGACATGTAAATATGAAAGCACATTAGGACAAAATATGCAATAAGATAGAGGCAAAGGGAGATGGCTGCTGGGAATGTATTTCATTTATCCCAGAACATCTTTAAATCTAAGTATTAATACTACGTTGATGTACTTTTGAAATTGGAGAGCTACTTTTTACTAAAAGTACATCTCCCTTATATAATTAAGTATAATGCAGACCTGCTCAAAAACTTAGTATAATTAAAGAAGTCTTATGCCATAAATGATGATGATGAGAGCTGCTTATGTGAATGTCTATAGTGGTTTTCTCTACCAGTGTCACTGTATTAGACAACTGTTATCAAACTTAGCAATAATGATGCATTAATCTGCCAATCAAGTGTGAAAGCTGGCTATGTGTATAGGCATAGTAAACACATATCATCATCATCCTCATTATCATTTATTTATATAGTGTCACTAATAGCGCAGCGCTGTACAGAGAACCCATTCACATCAGTCCCTACCCTATTGGAGCTTACAGTCTAAATTCCCTAATATAGACACACACTCACACACAGACAGAGAGGGAGAGACTAGGGTCAATTTTGATAGCAGCCAATTAACCTAACAGTATGTTTTTTGGAGTGTGGGAGGAAACCCACGCAAACACAGGGAGAACATACAAACTTCACACAGATAAGGCCATTGTTGATATAAGTACTGGCTCTGCTTACCATTGTCCAGTCTAGTACATAACTGTATTAATGCTGTGAAATATTATTACTTTGAATGCCTTAAATATGCAAGAGCGCATTTGGGTAAGTTTCTGCTAATAAAAGATATATGCACTTTTCTTGCCTACCCATACTGTTTAATAACCACCAAAAATTAAGCAATATGTAAGCACTGCTTCCAGTTGAAATCAGTCTGTCTGTCTGTCTATCTATCTATCTATCTATCTATCTATCTATCTATCTATCTATCTATCTATCTATCTTTCTATCTTTCTATCGGTCTGTCTATCTTTAAAACTGAAAGACATCCATTAAAAATACACAATGACAGCATATTTAGTGTGTAATTGATGCTAAAACACAATTCTCACTCTCCTAATATAGCTGATTTTTGACAATGAACTGCATTTTTCATGTGAAGCATTTGATGTCATAAAGATGTAAACCTCACAAAGCAATTCTGTCACTGGTCAGTTTGCTTGACAGACATCTGACTTTAAGGTACTAGCCAATGGAAACATGGTGACATGTAAATATGAAAGCACATTAGGACAAAATATGCAATAAGATAGAGGCAAAGGGAGATGGCTGCTGGGAATGTATTTCATTTATCCCAGAACATCTTTAAATCTAAGTATTAATACTACGTTGATGTACTTTTGAAATTGGAGAGCTACTTTTTACTAAAAGTACATCTCCCTTATATAATTAAGTATAATGCAGACCTGCTCAAAAACTTAGTATAATTAAAGAAGTCTTATGCCATAAATGATGATGATGAGAGCTGCTTATGTGAATGTCTATAGTGGTTTTCTCTACCAGTGTCACTGTATTAGACAACTGTTATCAAACTTAGCAATAATGATGCATTAATCTGCCAATCAAGTGTGGAAGCTGGCTATGTGTAAAACATAGCTAGCATAGTAAACACATATCATCATCATCCTCATTATCATTTATTTATATAGTGTCACTAATAGCGCAGCGCTGTACAGAGAACCCATTCACATCAGTCCCTACCCTATTGGAGCTTACAGTCTAAATTCCCTAATATAGACACACACTCACACACAGACAGATAGGGAGAGACTAGGGTCAATTTTGATAGCAGCCAATTAACCTAACAGTATGTTTTTTGGAGTGTGGGAGGAAACCACAGCACCCGGAGGAAACCCACGCAAACACAGGGAGAACATACAAACTTCACACAGATAAGGCCATTGTTGATATAAGTACTGGCTCTGCTTACCATTGTCCAGTCTAGTACATAACTGTATTAATGCTGTGAAATATTATTACTTTGAATGCCTTAAATATGCAAGAGCGCATTTGGGTAAGTTTCTGCTAATAAAAGATATATGCACTTTTCTTGCCTACCCATACTATTTAATAACCACCAAAAATTAAGCAATATGTAAGCACTGCTTCCAGTTGAAATCAGTCTGTCTGTCTGTCTATCTATCTATCTATCTATCTATCTATCTATCTATCTATCTATCTATCTATCTATCTTTCTATCTTTCTATCGGTCTGTCTATCTTTAAAACTGAAAGACATCCATTAAAAATACACAATGACAGCATATTTAGTGTGTAATTGATGCTAAAACACAATTCTCACTCTCCTAATATAGCTGATTTTTGACAATGAACTGCATTTTTCATGTGAAGCATTTGATGTCATAAAGATGTAAACCTCACAAAGCAATTCTGTCACTGGTCAGTTTGCTTGACAGACATCTGACTTTAAGGTACTAGCCAATGGAAACATGGTGACATGTAAATATGAAAGCACATTAGGACAAAATATGCAATAAGATAGAGGCAAAGGGAGATGGCTGCTGGGAATGTATTTCATTTATCCCAGAACATCTTTAAATCTAAGTATTAATACTACGTTGATGTACTTTTGAAATTGGAGAGCTACTTTTTACTAAAAGTACATCTCCCTTATATAATTAAGTATAATGCAGACCTGCTCAAAAACTTAGTATAATTAAAGAAGTCTTATGCCATAAATGATGATGATGAGAGCTGCTTATGTGAATGTCTATAGTGGTTTTCTCTACCAGTGTCACTGTATTAGACAACTGTTATCAAACTTAGCAATAATGATGCATTAATCTGCCAATCAAGTGTGAAAGCTGGCTATGTGTATAGGCATAGTAAACACATATCATCATCATCCTCATTATCATTTATTTATATAGTGTCACTAATAGCGCAGCGCTGTACAGAGAACCCATTCACATCAGTCCCTACCCTATTGGAGCTTACAGTCTAAATTCCCTAATATAGACACACACTCACACACAGACAGAGAGGGAGAGACTAGGGTCAATTTTGATAGCAGCCAATTAACCTAACAGTATGTTTTTTGGAGTGTGGGAGGAAACCACAGCACCCGGAGGAAACCCACGCAAACACAGGGAGAACATACAAACTTCACACAGATAAGGCCATTGTTGATATAAGTACTGGCTCTGCTTACCATTGTCCAGTCTAGTACATAACTGTATTAATGCTGTGAAATATTATTACTTTGAATGCCTTAAATATGCAAGAGCGCATTTGGGTAAGTTTCTGCTAATAAAAGATATATGCACTTTTCTTGCCTACCCATACTATTTAATAACCACCAAAAATTAAGCAATATGTAAGCACTGCTTCCAGTTGAAATCAGTCTGTCTGTCTGTCTATCTATCTATCTATCTATCTATCTATCTATCTATCTATCTATCTATCTTTCTATCTTTCTATCGGTCTGTCTATCTTTAAAACTGAAAGACATCCATTAAAAATACACAATGACAGCATATTTAGTGTGTAATTGATGCTAAAACACAATTCTCACTCTCCTAATATAGCTGATTTTTGACAATGAACTGCATTTTTCATGTGAAGCATTTGATGTCATAAAGATGTAAACCTCACAAAGCAATTCTGTCACTGGTCAGTTTGCTTGACAGACATCTGACTTTAAGGTACTAGCCAATGGAAACATGGTGACATGTAAATATGAAAGCACATTAGGACAAAATATGCAATAAGATAGAGGCAAAGGGAGATGGCTGCTGGGAATGTATTTCATTTATCCCAGAACATCTTTAAATCTAAGTATTAATACTACGTTGATGTACTTTTGAAATTGGAGAGCTACTTTTTACTAAAAGTACATCTCCCTTATATAATTAAGTATAATGCAGACCTGCTCAAAAACTTAGTATAATTAAAGAAGTCTTATGCCATAAATGATGATGATGAGAGCTGCTTATGTGAATGTCTATAGTGGTTTTCTCTACCAGTGTCACTGTATTAGACAACTGTTATCAAACTTAGCAATAATGATGCATTAATCTGCCAATCAAGTGTGAAAGCTGGCTATGTGTATAGGCATAGTAAACACATATCATCATCATCCTCATTATCATTTATTTATATAGTGTCACTAATAGCGCAGCGCTGTACAGAGAACCCATTCACATCAGTCCCTACCCTATTGGAGCTTACAGTCTAAATTCCCTAATATAGACACACACTCACACACAGACAGAGAGGGAGAGACTAGGGTCAATTTTGATAGCAGCCAATTAACCTAACAGTATGTTTTTTGGAGTGTGGGAGGAAACCACAGCACCCGGAGGAAACCCACGCAAACACAGGGAGAACATACAAACTTCACACAGATAAGGCCATTGTTGATATAAGTACTGGCTCTGCTTACCATTGTCCAGTCTAGTACATAACTGTATTAATGCTGTGAAATATTATTACTTTGAATGCCTTAAATATGCAAGAGCGCATTTGGGTAAGTTTCTGCTAATAAAAGATATATGCACTTTTCTTGCCTACCCATACTATTTAATAACCACCAAAAATTAAGCAATATGTAAGCACTGCTTCCAGTTGAAATCAGTCTGTCTGTCTGTCTATCTATCTATCTATCTATCTATCTATCTATCTATCTATCTTTCTATCTTTCTATCGGTCTGTCTATCTTTAAAACTGAAAGACATCCATTAAAAATACACAATGACAGCATATTTAGTGTGTAATTGATGCTAAAACACAATTCTCACTCTCCTAATATAGCTGATTTTTGACAATGAACTGCATTTTTCATGTGAAGCATTTGATGTCATAAAGATGTAAACCTCACAAAGCAATTCTGTCACTGGTCAGTTTGCTTGACAGACATCTGACTTTAAGGTACTAGCCAATGGAAACATGGTGACATGTAAATATGAAAGCACATTAGGACAAAATATGCAATAAGATAGAGGCAAAGGGAGATGGCTGCTGGGAATGTATTTCATTTATCCCAGAACATCTTTAAATCTAAGTATTAATACTACGTTGATGTACTTTTGAAATTGGAGAGCTACTTTTTACTAAAAGTACATCTCCCTTATATAATTAAGTATAATGCAGACCTGCTCAAAAACTTAGTATAATTAAAGAAGTCTTATGCCATAAATGATGATGATGAGAGCTGCTTATGTGAATGTCTATAGTGGTTTTCTCTACCAGTGTCACTGTATTAGACAACTGTTATCAAACTTAGCAATAATGATGCATTAATCTGCCAATCAAGTGTGAAAGCTGGCTATGTGTATAGGCATAGTAAACACATATCATCATCATCCTCATTATCATTTATTTATATAGTGTCACTAATAGCGCAGCGCTGTACAGAGAACCCATTCACATCAGTCCCTACCCTATTGGAGCTTACAGTCTAAATTCCCTAATATAGACACACACTCACACACAGACAGAGAGGGAGAGACTAGGGTCAATTTTGATAGCAGCCAATTAACCTAACAGTATGTTTTTTGGAGTGTGGGAGGAAACCACAGCACCCGGAGGAAACCCACGCAAACACAGGGAGAACATACAAACTTCACACAGATAAGGCCATTGTTGATATAAGTACTGGCTCTGCTTACCATTGTCCAGTCTAGTACATAACTGTATTAATGCTGTGAAATATTATTACTTTGAATGCCTTAAATATGCAAGAGCGCATTTGGGTAAGTTTCTGCTAATAAAAGATATATGCACTTTTCTTGCCTACCCATACTATTTAATAACCACCAAAAATTAAGCAATATGTAAGCACTGCTTCCAGTTGAAATCAGTCTGTCTGTCTGTCTATCTATCTATCTATCTATCTATCTATCTATCTATCTATCTATCTATCTTTCTATCTTTCTATCGGTCTGTCTATCTTTAAAACTGAAAGACATCCATTAAAAATACACAATGACAGCATATTTAGTGTGTAATTGATGCTAAAACACAATTCTCACTCTCCTAATATAGCTGATTTTTGACAATGAACTGCATTTTTCATGTGAAGCATTTGATGTCATAAAGATGTAAACCTCACAAAGCAATTCTGTCACTGGTCAGTTTGCTTGACAGACATCTGACTTTAAGGTACTAGCCAATGGAAACATGGTGACATGTAAATATGAAAGCACATTAGGACAAAATATGCAATAAGATAGAGGCAAAGGGAGATGGCTGCTGGGAATGTATTTCATTTATCCCAGAACATCTTTAAATCTAAGTATTAATACTACGTTGATGTACTTTTGAAATTGGAGAGCTACTTTTTACTAAAAGTACATCTCCCTTATATAATTAAGTATAATGCAGACCTGCTCAAAAACTTAGTATAATTAAAGAAGTCTTATGCCATAAATGATGATGATGAGAGCTGCTTATGTGAATGTCTATAGTGGTTTTCTCTACCAGTGTCACTGTATTAGACAACTGTTATCAAACTTAGCAATAATGATGCATTAATCTGCCAATCAAGTGTGAAAGCTGGCTATGTGTATAGGCATAGTAAACACATATCATCATCATCCTCATTATCATTTATTTATATAGTGTCACTAATAGCGCAGCGCTGTACAGAGAACCCATTCACATCAGTCCCTACCCTATTGGAGCTTACAGTCTAAATTCCCTAATATAGACACACACTCACACACAGACAGAGAGGGAGAGACTAGGGTCAATTTTGATAGCAGCCAATTAACCTAACAGTATGTTTTTTGGAGTGTGGGAGGAAACCACAGCACCCGGAGGAAACCCACGCAAACACAGGGAGAACATACAAACTTCACACAGATAAGGCCATTGTTGATATAAGTACTGGCTCTGCTTACCATTGTCCAGTCTAGTACATAACTGTATTAATGCTGTGAAATATTATTACTTTGAATGCCTTAAATATGCAAGAGCGCATTTGGGTAAGTTTCTGCTAATAAAAGATATATGCACTTTTCTTGCCTACCCATACTATTTAATAACCACCAAAAATTAAGCAATATGTAAGCACTGCTTCCAGTTGAAATCAGTCTGTCTGTCTGTCTATCTATCTATCTATCTATCTATCTATCTATCTATCTATCTTTCTATCTTTCTATCGGTCTGTCTATCTTTAAAACTGAAAGACATCCATTAAAAATACACAATGACAGCATATTTAGTGTGTAATTGATGCTAAAACACAATTCTCACTCTCCTAATATAGCTGATTTTTGACAATGAACTGCATTTTTCATGTGAAGCATTTGATGTCATAAAGATGTAAACCTCACAAAGCAATTCTGTCACTGGTCAGTTTGCTTGACAGACATCTGACTTTAAGGTACTAGCCAATGGAAACATGGTGACATGTAAATATGAAAGCACATTAGGACAAAATATGCAATAAGATAGAGGCAAAGGGAGATGGCTGCTGGGAATGTATTTCATTTATCCCAGAACATCTTTAAATCTAAGTATTAATACTACGTTGATGTACTTTTGAAATTGGAGAGCTACTTTTTACTAAAAGTACATCTCCCTTATATAATTAAGTATAATGCAGACCTGCTCAAAAACTTAGTATAATTAAAGAAGTCTTATGCCATAAATGATGATGATGAGAGCTGCTTATGTGAATGTCTATAGTGGTTTTCTCTACCAGTGTCACTGTATTAGACAACTGTTATCAAACTTAGCAATAATGATGCATTAATCTGCCAATCAAGTGTGAAAGCTGGCTATGTGTATAGGCATAGTAAACACATATCATCATCATCCTCATTATCATTTATTTATATAGTGTCACTAATAGCGCAGCGCTGTACAGAGAACCCATTCACATCAGTCCCTACCCTATTGGAGCTTACAGTCTAAATTCCCTAATATAGACACACACTCACACACAGACAGAGAGGGAGAGACTAGGGTCAATTTTGATAGCAGCCAATTAACCTAACAGTATGTTTTTTGGAGTGTGGGAGGAAACCCACGCAAACACAGGGAGAACATACAAACTTCACACAGATAAGGCCATTGTTGATATAAGTACTGGCTCTGCTTACCATTGTCCAGTCTAGTACATAACTGTATTAATGCTGTGAAATATTATTACTTTGAATGCCTTAAATATGCAAGAGCGCATTTGGGTAAGTTTCTGCTAATAAAAGATATATGCACTTTTCTTGCCTACCCATACTATTTAATAACCACCAAAAATTAAGCAATATGTAAGCACTGCTTCCAGTTGAAATCAGTCTGTCTGTCTGTCTATCTATCTATCTATCTATCTATCTATCTATCTATCTATCTATCTATCTTTCTATCTTTCTATCGGTCTGTCTATCTTTAAAACTGAAAGACATCCATTAAAAATACACAATGACAGCATATTTAGTGTGTAATTGATGCTAAAACACAATTCTCACTCTCCTAATATAGCTGATTTTTGACAATGAACTGCATTTTTCATGTGAAGCATTTGATGTCATAAAGATGTAAACCTCACAAAGCAATTCTGTCACTGGTCAGTTTGCTTGACAGACATCTGACTTTAAGGTACTAGCCAATGGAAACATGGTGACATGTAAATATGAAAGCACATTAGGACAAAATATGCAATAAGATAGAGGCAAAGGGAGATGGCTGCTGGGAATGTATTTCATTTATCCCAGAACATCTTTAAATCTAAGTATTAATACTACGTTGATGTACTTTTGAAATTGGAGAGCTACTTTTTACTAAAAGTACATCTCCCTTATATAATTAAGTATAATGCAGACCTGCTCAAAAACTTAGTATAATTAAAGAAGTCTTATGCCATAAATGATGATGATGAGAGCTGCTTATGTGAATGTCTATAGTGGTTTTCTCTACCAGTGTCACTGTATTAGACAACTGTTATCAAACTTAGCAATAATGATGCATTAATCTGCCAATCAAGTGTGGAAGCTGGCTATGTGTAAAACATAGCTAGCATAGTAAACACATATCATCATCATCCTCATTATCATTTATTTATATAGTGTCACTAATAGCGCAGCGCTGTACAGAGAACCCATTCACATCAGTCCCTACCCTATTGGAGCTTACAGTCTAAATTCCCTAATATAGACACACACTCACACACAGACAGATAGGGAGAGACTAGGGTCAATTTTGATAGCAGCCAATTAACCTAACAGTATGTTTTTTGGAGTGTGGGAGGAAACCACAGCACCCGGAGGAAACCCACGCAAACACAGGGAGAACATACAAACTTCACACAGATAAGGCCATTGTTGATATAAGTACTGGCTCTGCTTACCATTGTCCAGTCTAGTACATAACTGTATTAATGCTGTGAAATATTATTACTTTGAATGCCTTAAATATGCAAGAGCGCATTTGGGTAAGTTTCTGCTAATAAAAGATATATGCACTTTTCTTGCCTACCCATACTATTTAATAACCACCAAAAATTAAGCAATATGTAAGCACTGCTTCCAGTTGAAATCAGTCTGTCTGTCTGTCTATCTATCTATCTATCTATCTATCTATCTATCTATCTATCTATCTATCTATCTATCTATCTATCTTTCTATCTTTCTATCGGTCTGTCTATCTTTAAAACTGAAAGACATCCATTAAAAATACACAATGACAGCATATTTAGTGTGTAATTGATGCTAAAACACAATTCTCACTCTCCTAATATAGCTGATTTTTGACAATGAACTGCATTTTTCATGTGAAGCATTTGATGTCATAAAGATGTAAACCTCACAAAGCAATTCTGTCACTGGTCAGTTTGCTTGACAGACATCTGACTTTAAGGTACTAGCCAATGGAAACATGGTGACATGTAAATATGAAAGCACATTAGGACAAAATATGCAATAAGATAGAGGCAAAGGGAGATGGCTGCTGGGAATGTATTTCATTTATCCCAGAACATCTTTAAATCTAAGTATTAATACTACGTTGATGTACTTTTGAAATTGGAGAGCTACTTTTTACTAAAAGTACATCTCCCTTATATAATTAAGTATAATGCAGACCTGCTCAAAAACTTAGTATAATTAAAGAAGTCTTATGCCATAAATGATGATGATGAGAGCTGCTTATGTGAATGTCTATAGTGGTTTTCTCTACCAGTGTCACTGTATTAGACAACTGTTATCAAACTTAGCAATAATGATGCATTAATCTGCCAATCAAGTGTGAAAGCTGGCTATGTGTATAGGCATAGTAAACACATATCATCATCATCCTCATTATCATTTATTTATATAGTGTCACTAATAGCGCAGCGCTGTACAGAGAACCCATTCACATCAGTCCCTACCCTATTGGAGCTTACAGTCTAAATTCCCTAATATAGACACACACTCACACACAGACAGAGAGGGAGAGACTAGGGTCAATTTTGATAGCAGCCAATTAACCTAACAGTATGTTTTTTGGAGTGTGGGAGGAAACCACAGCACCCGGAGGAAACCCACGCAAACACAGGGAGAACATACAAACTTCACACAGATAAGGCCATTGTTGATATAAGTACTGGCTCTGCTTACCATTGTCCAGTCTAGTACATAACTGTATTAATGCTGTGAAATATTATTACTTTGAATGCCTTAAATATGCAAGAGCGCATTTGGGTAAGTTTCTGCTAATAAAAGATATATGCACTTTTCTTGCCTACCCATACTATTTAATAACCACCAAAAATTAAGCAATATGTAAGCACTGCTTCCAGTTGAAATCAGTCTGTCTGTCTGTCTATCTATCTATCTATCTATCTATCTATCTATCTATCTATCTATCTATCTATCTATCTTTCTATCTTTCTATCGGTCTGTCTATCTTTAAAACTGAAAGACATCCATTAAAAATACACAATGACAGCATATTTAGTGTGTAATTGATGCTAAAACACAATTCTCACTCTCCTAATATAGCTGATTTTTGACAATGAACTGCATTTTTCATGTGAAGCATTTGATGTCATAAAGATGTAAACCTCACAAAGCAATTCTGTCACTGGTCAGTTTGCTTGACAGACATCTGACTTTAAGGTACTAGCCAATGGAAACATGGTGACATGTAAATATGAAAGCACATTAGGACAAATATGCAATAAGATAGAGGCAAAGGGAGATGGCTGCTGGAATGTATTTCATTTATCCCAGAACATCTTTAAATCTAAGTATTAATACTACGTTGATGTACTTTTGAAATTGGAGAGCTACTTTTTACTAAAAGTACATCTCCCTTATATAATTAAGTATAATGCAGACCTGCTCAAAAACTTAGTATAATTAAAGAAGTCTTATGCCATAAATGATGATGATGAGAGCTGCTTATGTGAATGTCTATAGTGGTTTTCTCTACCAGTGTCACTGCATTAGACAACTGTTATCAAACTTAGCAATAATGATGCATTAATCTGCCAATCAAGTGTGAAAGCTGGCTATGTGTATAGGCATAGTAAACACATATCATCATCATCCTCATTATCATTTATTTATATAGTGTCACTAATAGCGCAGCGCTGTACAGAGAACCCATTCACATCAGTCCCTACCCTATTGGAGCTTACAGTCTAAATTCCTAATATAGACACACACTCACACACAGACAGAGAGGGAGAGACTAGGGTCAATTTTGATAGCAGCCAATTAACCTAACAGTATGTTTTTTGGAGTGTGGGAGGAAACCACAGCACCCGGAGGAAACCCACGCAAACACAGGGAGAACATACAAACTTCACACAGATAAGGCCATTGTTGATATAAGTACTGGCTCTGCTTACCATTGTCCAGTCTAGTACATAACTGTATTAATGCTGTGAAATATTATTACTTTGAATGCCTTAAATATGCAAGAGCGCATTTGGGTAAGTTTCTGCTAATAAAAGATATATGCACTTTTCTTGCCTACCCATACTATTTAATAACCACCAAAAATTAAGCAATATGTAAGCACTGCTTCCAGTTGAAATCAGTCTGTCTGTCTGTCTGTCTATCTATCTATCTATCTATCTATCTATCTATCTATCTATCTATCTATCTTTCTATCTTTCTATCGGTCTGTCTATCTTTAAAACTGAAAGACATCCATTAAAAATACACAATGACAGCATATTTAGTGTGTAATTGATGCTAAAACACAATTCTCACTCTCCTAATATAGCTGATTTTTGACAATGAACTGCATTTTTCATGTGAAGCATTTGATGTCATAAAGATGTAAACCTCACAAAGCAATTCTGTCACTGGTCAGTTTGCTTGACAGACATCTGACTTTAAGGTACTAGCCAATGGAAACATGGTGACATGTAAATATGAAAGTACATTAGGACAAAATATGCAATAAGATTGAGGCAAAGGGAGATGGCTGCTGGGAATGTATTTCATTTATCCCAGAACATCTTTAAATCTAAGTATTAATACTACGTTGATGTACTTTTGAAATTGGAGAGCTACTTTTTACTAAAAGTACATCTCCCTTATATAATTAAGTATAATGCAGACCTGCTCAAAAAACTTAGTATAATTAAAGAAGTCTTATGCCATAAATGATGATGATGAGAGCTGCTTATGTGAATGTCTATAGTGGTTTTCTCTACCAGTGTCACTGTATTAGACAACTGTTATCAAACTTAGCAATAATGATGCATTAATCTGCCAATCAAGTGTGGAAGCTGGCTATGTGTAAAACATAGCTAGCATAGTAAACACATATCATCATCATCCTCATTATCATTTATTTATATAGTGTCACTAATAGCGCAGCGCTGTACAGAGAACCCATTCACATCAGTCCCTACCCTATTGGAGCTTACAGTCTAAATTCCCTAATATAGACACACACTCACACACAGACAGATAGGGAGAGACTAGGGTCAATTTTGATAGCAGCCAATTAACCTAACAGTATGTTTTTTGGAGTGTGGGAGGAAACCACAGCACCCGGAGGAAACCCACGCAAACACAGGGAGAACATACAAACTTCACACAGACTAAGGCCATTGTTGATATAAGTACTGGCTCTGCTTACCATTGTCCAGTCTAGTACATAACTGTATTAATGCTGTGAAATATTATTACTTTGAATGCCTTAAATATGCAAGAGCGCATTTGGGTAAGTTTCTGCTAATAAAAGATATATGCACTTTTCTTGCCTACCCATACTATTTAATAACCACCAAAAATTAAGCAATATGTAAGCACTGCTTCCAGTTGAAATCAGTCTGTCTGTCTGTCTATCTATCTATCTATCTATCTATCTATCTATCTTTCTATCGGTCTGTCTATCTTTAAAACTGAAAGACATCCATTAAAAATACACAATGACAGCATATTTAGTGTGTAATTGATGCTAAAACACAATTCTCACTCTCCTAATATAGCTGATTTTTGACAATGAACTGCATTTTTCATGTGAAGCATTTGATGTCATAAAGATGTAAACCTCACAAAGCAATTCTGTCACTGGTCAGTTTGCTTGACAGACATCTGACTTTAAGGTACTAGCCAATGGAAACATGGTGACATGTAATTATGAAAGCACATTAGGACAAAATATGCAATAAGATAGAGGCAAAGGGAGATGGCTGCTGGGAATGTATTTCATTTATCCCAGAACATCTTTAAATCTAAGTATTAATACTACGTTGATGTACTTTTGAAATTGGAGAGCTACTTTTACTAAAAGTACATCTCCCTTATATAATTAAGTATAATGCAGACCTGCTCAAAAACTTAGTATAATTAAAGAAGTCTTATGCCATAAATGATGATGATGAGAGCTGCTTATGTGAATGTCTATAGTGGTTTTCTCTACCAGTGTCACTGTATTAGACAACTGTTATCAAACTTAGCAATAATGATGCATTAATCTGCCAATCAAGTGTGAAAGCTGGCTATGTGTATAGGCATAGTAAACACATATCATCATCATCCTCATTATCATTTATTTATATAGTGTCACTAATAGCGCAGCGCTGTACAGAGAACCCATTCACATCAGTCCCTACCCTATTGGAGCTTACAGTCTAAATTCCCTAATATAGACACACACTCACACACAGACAGAGAGGGAGAGACTAGGGTCAATTTTGATAGCAGCCAATTAACCTAACAGTATGTTTTTTGGAGTGTGGGAGGAAACCACAGCACCCGGAGGAAACCCACGCAAACACAGGGAGAACATACAAACTTCACACAGATAAGGCCATTGTTGATATAAGTACTGGTTCTGCTTACCATTGTCCAGTCTAGTACATAACTGTATTAATGCTGTGAAATATTATTACTTTGAATGCCTTAAATATGCAAGAGCGCATTTGGGTAAGTTTCTGCTAATAAAAGATATATGCACTTTTCTTGCCTACCCATACTATTTAATAACCACCAAAAATTAAGCAATATGTAAGCACTGCTTCCAGTTGAAATCAGTCTGTCTGTCTGTCTATCTATCTATCTATCTATCTATCTATCTATCTTTCTATCTTTCTATCGGTCTGTCTATCTTTAAAACTGAAAGACATCCATTAAAAATACACAATGACAGCATATTTAGTGTGTAATTGATGCTAAAACACAATTCTCACTCTCCTAATATAGCTGATTTTTGACAATGAACTGCATTTTTCATGTGAAGCATTTGATGTCATAAAGATGTAAATCTCACAAAGCAATTCTGTCACTGGTCAGTTTGCTTGACAGACATCTGACTTTAAGGTACTAGCCAATGGAAACATGGTGACATGTAAATATGAAAGCACATTAGGACAAAATATGCAATAAGATAGAGGCAAAGGGAGATGGCTGCTGGGAATGTATTTCATTTATCCCAGAACATCTTTAAATCTAAGTATTAATACTACGTTGATGTACTTTTGAAATTGGAGAGCTACTTTTTACTAAAAGTACATCTCCCTTATATAATTAAGTATAATGCAGACCTGCTCAAAAACTTAGTATAATTAAAGAAGTCTTATGCCATAAATGATGATGATGAGAGCTGCTTATGTGAATGTCTATAGTGGTTTTCTCTACCAGTGTCACTGTATTAGACAACTGTTATCAAACTTAGCAATAATGATGCATTAATCTGCCAATCAAGTGTGGAAGCTGGCTATGTGTAAAACATAGCTAGCATAGTAAACACATATCATCATCATCCTCATTATCATTTATTTATATAGTGTCACTAATAGCGCAGCGCTGTACAGAGAACCCATTCACATCAGTCCCTACCCTATTGGAGCTTACAGTCTAAATTCCCTAATATAGACACACACTCACACACAGACAGAGAGGGAGAGACTAGGGTCAATTTTGATAGCAGCCAATTAACCTAACAGTATGTTTTTTGGAGTGTGGGAGGAAACCACAGCACCCGGAGGAAACCCACGCAAACACAGGGAGAACATACAAACTTCACACAGATAAGGCCATTGTTGATATAAGTACTGGCTCTGCTTACCATTGTCCAGTCTAGTACATAACTGTATTAATGCTGTGAAATATTATTACTTTGAATGCCTTAAATATGCAAGAGCGCATTTGGGTAAGTTTCTGCTAATAAAAGATATATGCACTTTTCTTGCCTACCCATACTATTTAATAACCACCAAAAATTAAGCAATATGTAAGCACTGCTTCCAGTTGAAATCAGTCTGTCTGTCTGTCTATCTATCTATCTATCTATCTATCTATCTATCTATCTATCTATCTATCTTTCTATCTTTCTATCGGTCTGTCTATCTTTAAAACTGAAAGACATCCATTAAAAATACACAATGACAGCATATTTAGTGTGTAATTGATGCTAAAACACAATTCTCACTCTCCTAATATAGCTGATTTTTGACAATGAACTGCATTTTTCATGTGAAGCATTTGATGTCATAAAGATGTAAACCTCACAAAGCAATTCTGTCACTGGTCAGTTTGCTTGACAGACATCTGACTTTAAGGTACTAGCCAATGGAAACATGGTGACATGTAAATATGAAAGCACATTAGGACAAAATATGCAATAAGATAGAGGCAAAGGGAGATGGCTGCTGGGAATGTATTTCATTTATCCCAGAACATCTTTAAATCTAAGA
>NW_027447822.1:0-23506 GCF_038048845.1 Mixophyes fleayi | reverse complement strand
TTTGAATTTATGAATCGAATCATGATTCATGAATCATGAATTGAATCATGATTTATGAATCATGAATCAAGAATTGAATTATGAATTATGAATTAAATTATGAATCATGAATCATGAATCAAATCTTGATTCATGAATTGAATCATGAATCGAATCATGAATCATGAATCGAATCATGATATATGAATCATGAAACATGAATTGAATCATGATTCATGAATCATGAAGCATGAATCGAACCATGATTTATGAATCATGAATCATGAATTGAATCATGATTTATGAATCATGATTCATGAATCGAATCATGATTCAAGAATCATGAATCATGAATCGAATCATAAATCATGAATTGAATCATAAATCATGAATCATAAAATGAATCATGAATTGAATCATGAGTCATGAATTGAATCATGAATCATGAATCATGAATTGAATCATGAATCATGTATCATGAATTGAATCATGAATCATGAATCATGAATCATGAATTGAATCATGAATCATGAATTGAATCATGATTCATGAATTGAATCATGAATCATGAATCATGAATTGAATCATGAATCATGAATCATGAATTGAATCATGAATCATGAATCATGAATTGAATCATGCATCATGAATCATGAATTGAATCATGAATCATGAATTGAATCATGAATTGAATCATGAATCATGAATTGAATCAGGAATCAGGAATCAGGAATCATGAATTGAATCATGAATCATGAATCATGAATCAAATAAGGAATCATGAATCATGAATTGAATCATGAATCATTAATCATGAATTGAATCATGAATCATGAATTGAATCATGAGTCATGAATTGAATCATGAATCATGAATTGAATCATGAATCATGAATTGAATCATGAATCATGAATTGAATCATGAATCATGAATCATGAATCATGAATTGAATCATGAATTTAATCATGAATCATGAATTGAATCATGAATTGAATCATGAGTTGAATCATGAATCATAAATTGAATCATGAATCATGAATTGAATCATAAATCATGAATTGAATCATGAATTGAATCATGAATTGAATCATGAGTTGAATCATGAATCATGAGTTGAATCATGAATCATAAATTGAATCATGAATCATGAATTGAATAATAAATCATGAATTGAATCATGAATTGAATCATGAATCATGAATTAAATCATGAATTGAATCATGAATCGAATCATGAATCATTAATCATGAATCGAATCATGAATCATGAATCATGAATCATGAATTAAATCATGATTCATGAATCATGAAGCATGAATCGAACCATGATTTATGAATCATGAATCATGAATTGAATCATGATTCATGAATCAAATCATGAATCATGAATTGAATCATGAATCATGAATTGAATCATGAATCATGAATCATGAATTGAATCATGAATCATGAATTGAATCATGAATCATGGATTGAATCATGAATCATGAATTGAATCATGAATCATGAATTGAATCATGAATTGAATCATAAATCATGAATTGAATCATGAATCATGAATCATGAATCAGGAATCATGAATTGAGTCATGAATCATGAACCATGAATCGAATAATGAATCATGAATTGAATAATGAATGGAATCATGAATCACAAATCATGAATTGAATCATGAATCATGAATTGAATTATAATTTATGAATCATAAATTGAATCATGAATCATGAAATAAATCATGTTACATGAATTAAATCATGATTTGAATCATGAATCATGAATCATGAATCGAATCATGATTCATGAATCATGAATTGAATCATGAATTATGAATTAAATCATGAATCATGAATCATGAATCAAATCTTGATTCATGAATTGAATCATGAATCGAATCATGAATCATGAATCGAATCATGATATATGAATCATGTATCATGAATTGAATCTTGATTCATGAATCATGAAGCATGAATCGAACCATGATTTATGAATCATGAATCATGTATTGAATCATAAATCATGAATCATGAAATGAATCATGAGTCATGAATTGAATCATGAATCATGAATTGAATCATGAATCATGAATTGAATCAAGAATCATGAATCATGAATCATGAATCATGAATCAGGAATCATGAATTGAATCATGAATCATGAATTGAATCATGAATGGAATCATGAATCACGAATCATGAATTGAA
Organism: Mixophyes fleayi; assembly: GCF_038048845.1. Taxonomy (NCBI): domain Eukaryota; kingdom Metazoa; phylum Chordata; class Amphibia; order Anura; family Limnodynastidae; genus Mixophyes; species Mixophyes fleayi. The sequence continues at coordinate 21,324 of NW_027447822.1, read as the reverse complement.
TAATGAATCATGAATTAAATCATGAATTATGAATTGAATCATGAATCATGAATCATGAATTGAATCATAATTCATGAATCATGAATTAAATCATAATTCATGAATCATGAATTGAATCATGAATCATGAAATAAATCATGATTCATGAATTAAATCATGATTTGAATCATGAATCATGAATCGAATCATGATTCATGAATCATGAATTGAATCATGATTTATAAAACATGAATCAAGAATTGAATCATGATTCATGAATCATGGATAATGAATTGAATCATAAATCATGAATTGAATAATAAATCATGAATCATTAAATGAATCATGAATTGAATCATGAGTCATGAATTGAATCATGAATCATGAATTGAATAATGAATCATGAATTAAATCATGAATTATGAATTGAATCATGAATCATGAATCATGAATTGAATCATAATTCATGAATCATGAATTAAATCATAATTCATGAATCATGAATTGAATCATGAATCATGAAATAAATCATGATTCATGAATTAAATCATGATTTGAATCATGAATCATGAATCGAATCATGATTCATGAATCATGAATTGAATCATGATTTATAAAACATGAATCAAGAATTGAATCATGATTCATGAATCATGGATAATGAATTGAATCATAAATCATGAATTGAATAATAAATCATGAATCATGAAATGAATCATAAATTGAATCATGAGTCATGAATTGAATCATGAATCATGAATTGAATCATGAATCATGATTCATGAATTGAATCATGAATCATGAATCATGAATCATGAATCAGGAATCATTAATTGAATCATGAATCAGGAATCATTAATTGAATCATGAATGATGAATGATGAATGATGAATCATGAATTGAATCATGAATCATGAATCATGAATTGAATCATGAATCATGAATTGAATCATGAATCATGAATTGAATCATGAATCATGAATCATGAATTGAATCATGAATCATGAATTGAATCATGAATCATGAATTGAATCATGAATCATGAATAAATTCATGAATTTAATCATGAATCATGAATCACAAATTGAATCATGAATCATGAATTGAATCATGAGTTGAATCATGAATCATAAATTGAATCATGAATTGAATCATGAATTGAATCATGAATTGAATCATGAATCATGAATTAAATCATGAATCATGAATCAAATCTTTATTCATGAATTGAATCATGAATCGAATCATGAATCATGAATCAAATCATGATTTATGAATCATGAATCATGAATTGAATCATGATTCATGAATCATGAAGCGAATCATGAATCGAATCATGAATCATGAATCATGAATCAAATCATGATTTATGAATCATGAATCATGAATTGAATCATGATTCATGAATCATGAAGCATGAATCGAACCATGATTTATGAATCATGATTCATGAATCATGATTCATGAATTGAATCATGATTCATGAATCATGAATCATGAATCATGAATCGAATCATAAATCATGAATTGAATCATGATTCATGAATTGAGTCATGAATCATGAATCATGAATTGAATCATGAATCATGAATCTTGAATTGCATCATGAATCATGAATTGAATCATGAATTATGATTTGAATCATGAATCATGAATTAAATCATATATTAAAGCATGAATCATGAATTGAATCATGAATCATGAATCATGAATTGAATCATGAATCATGAATAAATTCATGAATTAAATCATGAATCATGAATCACGAATTGAATCATGAATTGAATCATGAATTGAATCATGAATTGAATCATGAATCATGAATTAAATCATGAATCATGAATCAAATCTTGATTCATGAATTGAATCATGAATTAAATCATGAATCGAATCATGAATCATGAATTGAATCATGATTTATGAATCATGAATCATGAATTGAATTATGATTCATGAATCATGAAGCGAATCATGAATCGAATCATGAATCATGAATCATGAATCGAATCATGATTTATGAATCATGAATCATGAATTGAATCATGATTCATGAATCATGAAGCATGAATCGAACCATGATTTATGAATCATGAATCATGAATTGAATCATGATTCATGAATCGAATCATGATTCATGAATCATGAATCATGAATCGAATCATAAATCATGAATTGAATCATAAATCAAGAATCATGAATTTAATCAAGAGTTATGAATTGAATCATGAATCATGAATTGAATCATGAATCATGAATTATGAATTGAATCATGAATCATGAATCATGAATTGAATCATGAATCATGAGTCATGAATTGAATCATAAATCATGAATTGAATCAAGAATTGAATCATGAATCATGAATCATGAATTGAATCATGAATCATGAATCATGAATTTAATCATGAATTGAATCATGAATCATGAATTGAATCATGAATCATGAATCAGGAATCAGGAATCAGGAATTGAACAATGAATTGAATCATGAATCATGAATTGAATCATAATTCATGAATCATGAATTGAATCATGAATCATAAAATAAATTATGATACATGAATTGAATCATAATGAATTGAATCATGAATCATGAATTGAATCATGATTTATGAATCATGAATCAAGAATTGAATTATGAATTGAATCATGAATTATGAATTAAATCATGAATCATGAATCATGAATCAAATCTTGAATCATGAATTAAATCATGAATCGAATCATGAATCATGAATTGAATCATGATTTATGAATCATGAATCATGAATTGAATTATGATTCATGAATCATGAAGCGAATCATGAATCGAATCATGAATCATGAATCATGAATCGAATCATGATTTATGAATCATGAATCATGAATTGAATCATGATTCATGAATCATGAAGCATGAATCGAACCATGATTTATGAATCATGAATCATGAATTGAATCATGATTCATGAATCGAATCATGATTCATGAATCATGAATCATGAATCGAATCATAAATCATGAATTGAATCATAAATCAAGAATCATGAATTTAATCAAGAGTTATGAATTGAATCATGAATCATGAATTGAATCATGAATCATGAATTATGAATTGAATCATGAATCATGAATCATGAATTGAATCATGAATCATGAGTCATGAATTGAATCATGAATCATGAATTGAATCAAGAATTGAATCATGAATCATGAATTGAATCATGAATCATGAATCATGAATTTAATCATGAATTGAATCATGAATCATGAATTGAATCATGAATCATGAATCAGGAATCAGGAATCAGGAATTGAATAATGAATTGAATCATGAATCATGAATTGAATCATAATTCATGAATCATGAATTGAATCATGAATCATAAAATAAATTATGATACATGAATTGAATCATAATGAATTGAATCATGAATCATGAATTGAATCATGATTTATGAATCATGAATCAAGAATTGAATTATGAATTGAATCATGAATTATGAATTAAATCATGAATCATGAATCATGAATCAAATCTTGATTCATGAATTGAATCATGAATCGAATCATGAATCATGAATCGAATCATGATATATGAATCATGAAACATGAATTGAATGATGATTCATGAATCATGAAGCATGAATTGAATCATGAATCATGAATCATGAATTGAATCATGAATCATGAATTGAATCATGAATCATGACTCATGGATTGAATCGAATTGAATCATGAGTCATGAATTGAATCATGAATCATGAATCATGAATCATGAATTGAATCATGAATTGAATCATGAATCATGAATTGAATCATGAATTGAATCATAAATCATGAATTGAATCATGAATCATGAATCAGGAATCATGAATTGAATCATGAATCATGAACCATGAATTGAATCATGAATCATGAATTGAATTATAATTCATGAATCATAAATTGAATCATGAATCATGAAATAAATCATGTTACATGAATTAAATCATGATTTGAATCATGAATCATGAATCGAATCATGATTCATGAATCATAAATTGAATCATGATTTATGAATCATGAATCAAGAATTGAATCATGAATTGAATCATGAATTATGAATTAAATCATGAATCATGAATCATGAATCAAATCTTGATTCATGAATTGAATCATGAATCGAATCATGAATCATGAATCGAATCATGATATATGAATCATGTATCATGAATTGAATCTTGATTCATGAATCATGAAGCATGAATCGAACCATGATTTATGAATCATGAATCATGAATTGAATCATGATTCATGATTCATGAATCGAATCATAAATCATGAATTGAATCATAAATCATGAATCATGAAATGAATCATGAGTCATGAATTGAATCATGAATCATGAATTGAATCATGAATCATGAATTGAATCATGAATTGAATCATGAATCATGAATTGAATCATGAATCATGAATCATGAATCATGAATCAGGAATCATGAATTGAATCATGAATCATGAATTGAATCATGAATGGAATCATGAATCATGAATCATTAATTGAATAATGAATCATGAATTAAATCATGAATTATGAATTGAATCATGAATCATGAATCATGAATTGAATCATAATTCATGAATCATGAATTGAATCATAATTCATGAATCATGAATTGAATCATGAATAATGAATTGAATCATGAATCATGAAATAAATCATGATTCATGAATTAAATCATGATTTGAATCATGAATCATGAATCATGAATCAAATCATGATTCATGAATCATGAATTGAATCATGATTTATAAACATGAATCAAGAATTGAATCATGATTCATGAATCATGGATAATGAATTGAATCATAAATCATGAATTGAATAATAAATCATGAATCATTAAATGAATCATGAATTAAATCATGAATTGAATCATGAGTCATGAATTGAATCATGAATCATAAATTGAATCATGAATCATGAATCATGACTCAAATAATGAATTATGAATTGAATCATGAATCATAAATCATGAATCAAATCATGATTAATGAATCATAAATCATGAATCGATTCATAAATCATGAATTGAATCATAAATCATGAATCATGAATTGAATCATGAATCATGAATCATGAATCATGAATCAGGAATCCTTAATTGAATCATGAATCAGGAATCATTAATTGAATCATGAATGATGAATCATGAATTGAATCATGAATCATGAATCATGAATTGAATCATGAATCATGAATTGAATCATGAATCATGAATCATGAATCATGAATTGAATCATGAATCATGAATTGAATCATGAATCATGAATCATGAATTGAATCATGAATCTTGAATAAATTCATGAATTTAATCATGAATCATGAATCACGAATTGAATCATGAATCATGAATTGAATCATGAGTTGAATCATGAATCATAAATTGAATCATGAATCATGAATTGAATCATGAATTGAATCATGAATTGAATCATGAATCATGAATTAAATCATGAATCATGAATCAAATCTTTATTCATGAATTGAATAATGAATCGAATCATGAATCATGAATCAAATCATGATTTATGAATCATGAATCATGAATTGAATCATGATTCATGAATCATGAAGCGAATCATGAATCGAATCATGAATCATGAATCATGAATCGAATCATGAAGCATGAATCGAACCATGAATTGAATCATGATTCATGAATCATGAAGCATGAATCGAACCATGATTTATGAATCATGATTCATGAATCATGATTCATGATTCATGAATCATGATTCATGAATTGAATCATGATTCATGAATCATGAATCATGAATCATGAATCATGAATCGAATCATAAATCATGAATTGAATCATGATTCATGAATTGAGTCATGAATCATGAATCATGAATTGAATCATGAATCATGAATCATGAATTGAATCATGATTCATGAATTGAGTCATGAATCATGAATCATGAATTGAATCATGAATCATGAATCATGAATCGAATCATAAATCATGAATCAAGAATCAGGAATCATGAATTGAATCATGAATCATGAATCATGAATCGAATTATGAATCATGAATCATGAATTGAATCATGAATCATGAATCATGAATTGAATCATGAATCATGAATTGAATCATGAATCATGAATTGAATCATGAATCATGAATCATGAATTGCATCATGAATCATGAATTGAATCATGAATCATGAATCATGAATAAATTCATGAATTAAATCATGAATCATGAATCACGAATTGAATCATGAATCATGAATTGAATCATGAATTGAATCATGAATCATGAATCATGAATAAATTCATGAATTAAATCATGAATCATGAATCACGAATTGAATCATGAATCATGAATTGAATCATGAATTGAATCATGAATCATGAATTAAATCATGAATCATGAATCAAATCTTGATTCATGAATTGAATCATGAATTAAATCATGAATCGAATCATGAATCATGAATTGAATCATGATTTATGAATCATGAATCATGAATTGAATTATGATTCATGAATCATGAAGCGAATCATGAATCGAATCATGAATAATAAATCATGAATCGAATCATGATTTATGAATCATGAATCATGAATTGAATCATGATTCATGAATCATGAATCATGAATTGAATCATGATTCATGAATCGAATCATGATTCATGAATCATGAATTATGAATCTAATCATAAATCATGAATTGAATCATGAATCATGAATCACGAATTGAATCATGAATCATGAATTGAATCATGAATTGAATCATGAATCATGAATTAAATCATGAATCATGAATCAAATCTTGATTCATGAATTGAATCATGAATTAAATCATGAATCAAATCATGAATCATGAATTGAATCATGATTTATGAATCATGAATCATGAATTGAATTATGATTCATGAATCATGAAGCGAATCATGAATCGAATCATGAATAATAAATCATGAATCGAATCATGATTTATGAATCATGAATCATGAATTGAATCATGATTCATGAATCATGATTCATGAATTGAATCATGATTCATGAATCATGAATCATGAATCATGAATCATGAATCGAATCATAAATCATGAATTGAATCATGATTCATGAATTGAGTCATGAATCATGAATCATGAATTGAATCATGAATCATGAATCATGAATTGAATCATGAATCATGAATCAGGAATCAGGAATCATGAATTGAATCATGAATCATGAATCATGAATCGAATTATGAATCATGAATCATGAATTGAATCATGAATCATGAATCATGAATTGAATCATGAATCATGAATTGAATCATGAATCATGAATTGAATCATGAATCATGAATCATGAATTGCATCATGAATCATGAATTGAATCATGAATTATGATTTGAATCATGAATCATGAATTAAATCATATATTAAATCATGAATCATGAATTGAATCATGAATCATAAATCATGAATTGAATCATGAATCATGAATAAATTCATGAATTAAATCATGAATCATGAATCACGAATTGAATCATGAATCATGAATTGAATCATGAATGGAATCATGAATCACGAATCATGAATTGAATAATGAATCATGAATTAAATCATGAATTATGAATTGAATCATGAATCATGAATCATGAATTGAATCTTAATTCATGAATCATGAATTGAATCATTAATCATGAAATAAATCATGATTCATGAATTAAATCATGATTTGAATCATGAATCATGAATCGAATCATGATTCATGAATCATGAATTGAATCATGATTTATAAAACATGAATCAAGAATTGAATCATGATTCATGAATCATGGATAATGAATTGAATCATAAATCATGAATTGAAGAATAAATCATGAATCATTAAATGAATCATGAATTAAATCATGAATTGAATCATGAGTCATGAATTGAATCATGAATCATAAATTGAATCATGAATCATGAATCATGAATCAAATAATGAATCATGAATTGAATCATTAATCATAAATCATGAATCAAATCATGATTAATGAATCATAAATCATGAATCGATTCATAAATCATGAATTGAATCATAAATCATAAATCATGAAATGAATCATAAATTGAATCATGAGTAATGAATTGAATCATGAATCATGAATTGAATCATGAATCATGAATCATGAATCATGAATCAGGAATCATTAATTGAATCATGAATCAGGAATCATTAATTGAATCATGAATGATGAATCATGAATTGAATCATGAATCATGAATCATGAATTGAATCATGAATCATGAATTGAATCATGAATCATGAATTGAATCATGAATCATGAATCATGAATTGAATCATGAATCATGAATTGAATCATGAATCATGAATCATGAATTGAATCATGAATCATGAATAAATTCATGAATTTAATCATGAATCACGAATTGAATCATGAATCATGAATTGAATCATAAGTTGAATCATGAATCATAAATTGAATCATGAATTGAATCATGAATTGAATCATGAATTGAATCATGAATCATGAATTAAATCATGAATCATGAATCAAATCTTTATTCATGAATTGAATCATGAATCGAATCATGAATCATGAATGAAATCATGATTTATGAATCATGAATTGAATCATGATTCATGAATCATGAAGCGAATCATGAATCGAATCATGAATCATGAATCATGAATCAAATCATGATTTATGAATCATGAATCATGAATTGAATCATGATTCATGAATCATGAAGCATGAATCGAACCATGATTTATGAATCATGATTCATGAATCATGATTCATGATTCATGAATCATGATTCATGAATTGAATCATGATTCATGAATCATGAATCATGAATCGAATCATAAATCATGAATTGAATCATGATTCATGAATTGAGTAATGAATCATGAATCATGAATTGAATCATGAATCATGAATCAGGAATTGAATCATGAATCATGAATCAGGAATCAGGAATCATGAATTGAATCATGAATCATGAATCATGAATCGAATTATGAATCATGAATCATGAATTGAATCATGAATCATGAATCATGAATTGAATCATGAATCATGAATTGAATCATGAATCATGAATCATGAATTGCATCATGAATCATGAATTGAATCATGAATTATGATTTGAATCATGAATCATGAATTAAATCATATATTAAATCATGAATCATGAATTGAATCATGAATCGTGAATTGAATCATGAATCATGAATAAATTCATGAATTAAATCATGAATCATGAATCACGAATTGAATCATGAATCATGAATTGAATCATGAATTGAATCATGAATCATGAATTAAATCATGAATCATGAATCAAATCTTGATTCATGAATTGAATCATGAATTAAATCATGAATCGAATCATGAATCATGAATTGAATCATGATTTATGAATCATGAATCATGAATTGAATTATGATTCATGAATCATGAAGCGAATCATGAATCGAATCATGAATCATGAATCATGAATCGAATCATGATTTATGAATCATGAATCATGAATTGAATCATGATTCATGAATCATGAAGCATGAATCAAACCATGATTTATGAATCATGAATCATGAATTGAATCATGATTCATGAATCGAATCATGATTCATGAATCATGAATCATGAATCGATTCATAAATCATGAATTGAATCATAAATCAAGAATCATGAATTTAATCAAGAGTTATGAATTGAATCATGAATCATGAATCATGAATTGAATCATGAATCATGAATTATGAATTGAATCATGAATCATGAATCATGAATTGAATCATGAATCATGAGTCATGAATTGAATCATGAATCATGAATTGAATCAAGAATTGAATCATGAATCATGAATCATGAATTGAATCATGAATCATGAATCATGAATTTAATCATGAATTGAATCATGAATCATGAATTGAATCATGAATCATGAATCATGAATCAGGAATCAGGAATTGAATAATGAATTGAATCATGAATCATGAATTGAATCATAATTCATGAATCATGAATTGAATCATGAATCATAAAATAAATTATGATACATGAATTGAATCATAATTCATGAATCATGAATTGAATCATGAATCGAATCATGAATCATGAATTGAATCATGATTTATGAATCATGAATCAAGAATTGAATTATGAATTGAATCATGAATTATGAATTAAATCATGAATCATGAATCATGAATCAAATCTTGATTCATGAATTGAATCATGAATCGAATCATGAATCATGAATCGAATCATGATATATGAATCATGAAACATGAATTGAATCATGATTCATGAATCATGAAGCATGAATCGAACCATGATTTATTAATCATGAATCATGAATTGAATCATGATTCAAGAATCATGAATCATGAATCGAATCATAAATCATGAATTGAATCATAAATTAAGAATCATGAATTTAATCAAGAGTCATGAATTGAATTATGAATCATGAATCATGAATTGAATCATGAATCATGAATTATGAATTGAATCATGAATCATGAATCATGAATCATGAATCATGAATTGAATCATGTATCATGAATTGAATCAAGAATTGAATCATGAATCATGAATTGAATCATGAATCATGAATTGAATCATGAATCATGAATTGAATCATGAATTATGATTTGAATCATGAATCATGAATTAAATCATATATTGAATCATGAATCATGAATTGAATCATGAATCATGAATCATGAATTGAATCATGAATCATGAATAAATTCATGAATTTAATCATGAATCACGAATTGAATCATGAATCATGAATTGAATCATGAATTGAATCATGATTCATGAATTGAATCATGAATCATGAATCATGAATTGAATCATGAATCATGAGTCATGAATTGAATCATGAATCATGAATTGAATCAAGAATTGAATCATGAATCATGAATCATGAATTGAATCATGAATCATGAATCATGAACTTAATAATGAATTAAATCATGAAGCATGAATTGAATCATGAATCATGAATCATGAATCAGGAATCAGGAATTGAATAATGAATTGAATCATGAATCATGAATTGAATCATAATTCATGAATCATGAATTGCATCATTAATCATGAAATAAATCATGATACATGAATTGAATCATAATTCATGAATCATGAATTGAATTTATGAATCGAATCATGATTCATGAATCATGAATTGAATCATGATTTATGAATCATGAATCAAGAATTGAATTATGAATTATGAATTAAATTATGAATCATGAATCATGAATCAAATCTTGATTCATGAATTGAATCATGAATCGAATCATGAATCATGAATCGAATCATGATATATGAATCATGAAACATGAATTGAATCATGATTCATGAATCATGAAGCATGAATCGAACCATGATTTATGAATCATGAATCATGAATTGAATCATGATTTATGAATCATGATTCATGAATCGAATCATGATTCAAGAATCATGAATCATGAATCGAATCATAAATCATGAATTGAATCATAAATCATGAATCATAAAATGAATCATGAATTGAATCATGAGTCATGAATTGAATCATGAATCATGAATCATGAATTGAATCATGAATCATGTATCATGAATTGAATCATGAATCATGAATCATGAATCATGAATTGAATCATGAATCATGAATTGAATCATGATTCATGAATTGAATCATGAATCATGAATCATGAATTGAATCATGAATCATGAATCATGAATTGAATCATGAATCATGAATCATGAATTGAATCATGCATCATGAATCATGAATTGAATCATGAATCATGAATTGAATCATGAATTGAATCATGAATCATGAATTGAATCATGAATCAGGAATCAGGAATCAGGAATCATGAATTGAATCATGAATCATGAATCATGAATCAAATAAGGAATCATGAATCATGAATTGAATCATGAATCATTAATCATGAATTGAATCATGAATCATGAATTGAATCATGAGTCATGAATTGAATCATGAATCATGAATTGAATCATGAATCATGAATTGAATCATGAATCATGAATTGAATCATGAATCATGAATCATGAATCATGAATTGAATCATGAATTTAATCATGAATCATGAATTGAATCATGAATTGAATCATGAGTTGAATCATGAATCATAAATTGAATCATGAATCATGAATTGAATCATAAATCATGAATTGAATCATGAATTGAATCATGAATTGAATCATGAGTTGAATCATGAATCATGAGTTGAATCATGAATCATAAATTGAATCATGAATCATGAATTGAATCATAAATCATGAATTGAATCATGAATTGAATCATGAATCATGAATTAAATCATGAATTGAATCATGAATCGAATCATGAATCATTAATCATGAATCGAATCATGAATCATGAATCATGAATCATGAATTAAATCATGATTCATGAATCATGAAGCATGAATCGAACCATGATTTATGAATCATGAATCATGAATTGAATCATGATTCATGAATCATGATTCATGAATCAAATCATGAATCATGAATTGAATCATGAATCATGAATTGAATCATGAATCATGAATCATGAATTGAATCATGAATCATGAATTGAATCATGAATCATGAATCATGGATTGAATCATGAATCATGAATTGAATCATGAATCATGAATTGAATCATGAATTGAATCATAAATCATGAATTGAATCATGAATCATGAATCATGAATCAGGAATCATGAATTGAATCATGAATCATGAACCATGAATCGAATAATGAATCATGAATTGAATAATGAATGGAATCATGAATCACAAATCATGAATTGAATCATGAATCATGAATTGAATTATAATTTATGAATCATAAATTGAATCATGAATCATGAAATAAATCATGTTACATGAATTAAATCATGATTTGAATCATGAATCATGAATCATGAATCGAATCATGATTCATGAATCATGAATTGAATCATGAATTATGAATTAAATCATGAATCATGAATCATGAATCAAATCTTGATTCATGAATTGAATCATGAATCGAATCATGAATCATGAATCGAATCATGATATATGAATCATGTATCATGAATTGAATCTTGATTCATGAATCATGAAGCATGAATCGAACCATGATTTATGAATCATGAATCATGTATTGAATCATAAATCATGAATCATGAAATGAATCATGAGTCATGAATTGAATCATGAATCATGAATTGATTCATGAATCATGAATTGAATCAAGAATCATGAATCATGAATCATGAATCAGGAATCAGGAATCATGAATTGAATCATGAATCATGAATTGAATCATGAATGGAATCATGAATCACGAATCATGAATTGAATAATGAATCATGAATTAAATCATGAATTATGAATTGAATCATGAATCATGAATCATGAATTGAATCATAATTCATGAATCATGAATTAAATCATAATTCATGAATCATGAATTGAATCATGAATCATGAAATAAATCATGATTCATGAATTAAATCATGATTTGAATCATGAATCATGAATCGAATCATGATTCATGAATCATGAATTGAATCATGATTCATGAATCATGAATTGAATCATGATTTATAAAACATGAATCAAGAATTGAATCATGATTCATGAATCATGGATAATGAATTGAATCATAAATCATGAATTGAATAATAAATCATGAATCATTAAATGAATCATGAATTGAATCATGAGTCATGAATTGAATCATGAATCATGAATTGAATAATGAATCATGAATTAAATCATGAATTATGAATTGAATCATGAATCATGAATCATGAATTGAATCATAATTCATGAATCATGAATTAAATCATAATTCATGAATCATGAATTGAATCATGAATCATGAAATAAATCATGATTCATGAATTAAATCATGATTTGAATCATGAATCATGAATCGAATCATGATTCATGAATCATGAATTGAATCATGATTTATAAAACATGAATCAAGAATTGAATCATGATTCATGAATCATGGATAATGAATTGAATCATAAATCATGAATTGAATAATAAATCATGAATCATGAAATGAATCATAAATTGAATCATGAGTCATGAATTGAATCATGAATCATGAATTGAATCATGAATCATGATTCATGAATTGAATCATGAATCATGAATCATGAATCATGAATCAGGAATCATTAATTGAATCATGAATCAGGAATCATTAATTGAATCATGAATCATGAATCATGAATTGAATCATGAATCATGAATTGAATCATGAATCATGAATTGAATCATGAATCATGAATCATGAATTAAATCATGAATCATGAATTGAATCATGAATCATGAATTGAATCATGAATCATGAATAAATTCATGAATTTAATCATGAATCATGAATCACGAATTGAATCATGAGTTGAATCATGAATCATAAATTGAATCATGAATTGAATCATGAATTGAATCATGAATTGAATCATGAATCATGAATTAAATCATGAATCATGAATCAAATCTTTATTCATGAATTGAATCATGAATCGAATCATGAATCATGAATCAAATCATGATTTATGAATCATGAATCATGAATTGAATCATGATTCATGAATCATGAAGCGAATCATGAATCGAATCATGAATCATGAATCATGAATCAAATCATGATTTATGAATCATGAATCATGAATTGAATCATGATTCATGAATCATGAAGCATGAATCGAACCATGATTTATGAATCATGATTCATGAATCATGATTCATGAATTGAATCATGATTCATGAATCATGAATCATGAATCATGAATCGAATCATAAATCATGAATTGAATCATGATTCATGAATTGAGTCATGAATCATGAATCATGAATTGAATCATGAATCATGAATCTTGAATTGCATCATGAATCATGAATTGAATCATGAATTATGATTTGAATCATGAATCATGAATTAAATCATATATTAAAGCATGAATCATGAATTGAATCATGAATCATGAATCATGAATTGAATCATGAATCATGAATAAATTCATGAATTAAATCATGAATCACGAATTGAATCATGAATTGAATCATGAATTGAATCATGAATTGAATCATGAATCATGAATTAAATCATGAATCATGAATCAAATCTTGATTCATGAATTGAATCATGAATTAAATCATGAATCGAATCATGAATCATGAATTGAATCATGATTTATGAATCATGAATCATGAATTGAATTATGATTCATGAATCATGAAGCGAATCATGAATCGAATCATGAATCATGAATCATGAATCGAATCATGATTTATGAATCATGAATCATGAATTGAATCATGATTCATGAATCATGAAGCATGAATCGAACCATGATTTATGAATCATGAATCATGAATTGAATCATGATTCATGAATCGAATCATGATTCATGAATCATGAATCATGAATCGAATCATAAATCATGAATTGAATCATAAATCAAGAATCATGAATTTAATCAAGAGTTATGAATTGAATCATGAATCATGAATTGAATCATGAATCATGAATTATGAATTGAATCATGAATCATGAATCATGAATTGAATCATGAATCATGAGTCATGAATTGAATCATAAATCATGAATTGAATCAAGAATTGAATCATGAATCATGAATCATGAATTGAATCATGAATCATGAATTTAATCATGAATTGAATCATGAATCATGAATTGAATCATGAATCATGAATCAGGAATCAGGAATCAGGAATTGAACAATGAATTGAATCATGAATCATGAATTGAATCATAATTCATGAATCATGAATTGAATCATGAATCATAAAATAAATTATGATACATGAATTGAATCATAATGAATTGAATCATGAATCATGAATTGAATCATGATTTATGAATCATGAATCAAGAATTGAATTATGAATTGAATCATGAATTATGAATTAAATCATGAATCATGAATCATGAATCAAATCTTGAATCATGAATTAAATCATGAATCGAATCATGAATCATGAATTGAATCATGATTTATGAATCATGAATCATGAATTGAATTATGATTCATGAATCATGAAGCGAATCATGAATCGAATCATGAATCATGAATCATGAATCGAATCATGATTTATGAATCATGAATCATGAATTGAATCATGATTCATGAATCATGAAGCATGAATCGAACCATGATTTATGAATCATGAATCATGAATTGAATCATGATTCATGAATCGAATCATGATTCATGAATCATGAATCATGAATCGAATCATAAATCATGAATTGAATCATAAATCAAGAATCATGAATTTAATCAAGAGTTATGAATTGAATCATGAATTATGAATTGAATCATGAATCATGAATTATGAATTGAATCATGAATCATGAATCATGAATTGAATCATGAATCATGAGTCATGAATTGAATCATGAATCATGAATTGAATCAAGAATTGAATCATGAATCATGAATCATGAATTGAATCATGAATCATGAATCATGAATTTAATCATGAATTGAATCATGAATCATGAATTTAATCATGAATCATGAATCAGGAATCAGGAATCAGGAATTGAATAATGAATTGAATCATGAATCATGAATTGAATCATAATTCATGAATCATGAATTGAATCATGAATCATAAAATAAATTATGATACATGAATTGAATCATAATGAATTGAATCATGAATCATGAATTGAATCATGATTTATGAATCATGAATCAAGAATTGAATTATGAATTGAATCATGAATTATGAAATAAATCATGAATCATGAATCATGAATCAAATCTTGATTCATGAATTGAATCATGAATCGAATCATGAATCATGAATCGAATCATGATATATGAATCATGAAACATGAATTGAATGATGATTCATGAATCATGAAGCATGAATCGAACCATGATTTATTAATCATGAATCATGAATTGAATCATGATTCAAGAATCATGAATCGCATCATAAATCATGAATTGAATCATAAATCATGAATCATAAAATGAATCATGAATTGAATCATGAGTCATGAATTGAATCATGAATCATGAATTCGATCATGAATCATGAATTGAATCATGAATCATGAATCATGAATTGAATCATGAATCATGAATTGAATCATGAATCATGACTCATGGATTGAATCGAATTGAATCATGAGTCATGAATTGAATCATGAATCATGAATCATGAATCATGAATTGAATCATGAATTGAATCATGAATCATGAATTGAATCATGAATTGAATCATAAATCATGAATTGAATCATGAATCATGAATCATGAATCAGGAATCATGAATTGAATCATGAATCATGAACCATGAATTGAATCATGAATCATGAATTGAATTATAATTCATGAATCATAAATTGAATCATGAATCATGAAATAAATCATGTTACATGAATTAAATCATGATTTGAATCATGAATCATGAATCGAATCATGATTCATGAATCATGAATTGAATCATGATTTATGAATCATGAATCATGAATTGAATCATGATTCATGAATCGAATCATGATTCATGAATCATGAATCATGAATCGAATCATAAATCATGAATTGAATCATAAATCAAGAATCATGAATTTAATCAAGAGTTATGAATTGAATCATGAATTATGAATTGAATCATGAATCATGAATTATGAATTGAATCATGAATCATGAATCATGAATTGAATCATGAATCATGAGTCATGAATTGAATCATTGAATCAAGAATTGAATCATGAATCATGAATCATGAATTGAATCATGAATCATGAATCATGAATTTAATCATGAATTGAATCATGAATCATGAATTGAATCATGAATCATGAATCAGGAATCAGGAATCAGGAATTGAATAATGAATTGAATCATGAATCATGAATTGAATCATAATTCATGAATCATGAATTGAATCATGAATCATAAAATAAATTATGATACATGAATTGAATCATAATGAATTGAATCATGAATCATGAATTGAATCATGATTTATGAATCATGAATCAAGAATTGAATTATGAATTGAATCATGAATTATGAAATAAATCATGAATCATGAATCATGAATCAAATCTTGATTCATGAATTGAATCATGAATCGAATCATGAATCATGAATCGAATCATGATATATGAATCATGAAACATGAATTGAATGATGATTCATGAATCATGAAGCATGAATCGAACCATGATTTATTAATCATGAATCATGAATTGAATCATGATTCAAGAATCATGAATCATGAATCGCATCATAAATCATGAATTGAATCATAAATCATGAATCATAAAATGAATCATGAATTGAATCATGAGTCATGAATTGAATCATGAATCATGAATTCGATCATGAATCATGAATTGAATCATGAATCATGAATCATGAATTGAATCATGAATCATGAATTGAATCATGAATCATGACTCATGGATTGAATCGAATTGAATCATGAGTCATGAATTGAATCATGAATCATGAATCATGAATCATGAATTGAATCATGAATTGAATCATGAATCATGAATTGAATCATGAATTGAATCATAAATCATGAATTGAATCATGAATCATGAATCATGAATCAGGAATCATGAATTGAATCATGAATCATGAACCATGAATTGAATCATGAATCATGAATTGAATTATAATTCATGAATCATAAATTGAATCATGAATCATGAAATAAATCATGTTACATGAATTAAATCATGATTTGAATCATGAATCATGAATCGAATCATGATTCATGAATCATGAATTGAATCATGATTTATGAATCATGAATCAAGAATTGAATCATGAATTGAATCATGAATTATGAATTAAATCATGAATCATGAATCATGAATCAAATCTTGATTCATGAATTGAATCATGAATCGAATCATGAATCATGAATCGAATCATGATATATTAATCATGTATCATGAATTGAATCTTGATTCATGAATCATGAAGCATGAATCGAACCATGATTTATGAATCATGAATCATGAATTGAATCATGATTCATGATTCATGAATCGAATAATAAATCATGAATTGAATCATAAATCATGAATCATGAAATGAATCATGAGTCATGAATTGAATCATGAATCATGAATCATGAATCATGAATTGAATCATGAATTGAATCATGAATCATGAATTGAATCATGAATTGAATCATAAATCATGAATTGAATCATGAATCATGAATCATGAATCAGGAATCATGAATTGAATCATGAATCATGAACCATGAATTGAATCATGAATCATGAATTGAATTATAATTCATGAATCATAAATTGAATCATGAATCATGAAATAAATCATGTTACATGAATTAAATCATGATTTGAATCATGAATCATGAATCGAATCATGATTCATGAATCATGAATTGAATCATGATTTATGAATCATGAATCAAGAATTGAATCATGAATTGAATCATGAATTATGAATTAAATCATGAATCATGAATCATGAATCAAATCTTGATTCATGAATTGAATCATGAATCGAATCATGAATCATGAATCGAATCATGATATATGAATCATGTATCATGAATTGAATCTTGATTCATGAATCATGAAGCATGAATCGAACCATGATTTATGAATCATGAATCATGAATTGAATCATGATTCATGATTCATGAATCGAATCATAAATCATGAATTGAATCATAAATCATGAATCATGAAATGAATCATGAGTCATGAATTGAATCATGAATCATGAATTGAATCATGAATCATGAATTGAATCATGAATTGAATCATGAATCATGAATTGAATCATGAATCATGAATCATGAATCATGAATCAGGAATCATGAATTGAATCATGAATCATGAATTGAATCATGAATGGAATCATGAATCATGAATCATTAATTGAATAATGAATCATGAATTAAATCATGAATTATGAATTGAATCATGAATCATGAATCATGAATTGAATCATAATTCATGAATCATGAATTGAATCATAATTCATGAATCATGAATTGAATCATGAATAATGAATTGAATCATGAATCATGAAATAAATCATGATTCATGAATTAAATCATGATTTGAATCATGAATCATGAATCATGAATCAAATCATGATTCATGAATCATGAATTGAATCATGATTTATAAAACATGAATCAAGAATTGAATCATGATTCATGAATCATGGATAATGAATTGAATCATAAATCATGAATTGAATAATAAATCATGAATCATTAAATGAATCATGAATTAAATCATGAATTGAATCATGAGTCATGAATTGAATCATGAATCATAAATTGAATCATGAATCATGAATCATGACTCAAATAATGAATTATGAATTGAATCATGAATCATAAATCATGAATCAAATCATGATTAATGAATCATAAATCATGAATCGATTCATAAATCATGAATTGAATCATAAATCATGAATCATGAATTGAATCATGAATCATGAATCATGAATCAGGAATCCTTAATTGAATCATGAATCAGGAATCATTAATTGAATCATGAATGATGAATCATGAATTGAATCATGAATCATGAATCATGAATTGAATCATGAATCATGAATTGAATCATGAATCATGAATCATGAATTGAATCATGAATCATGAATTGAATCATGAATCATGAATCATGAATTGAATCATGAATCTTGAATAAATTCATGAATTTAATCATGAATCATGAATCACGAATTGAATCATGAATCATGAATTGAATCATGAGTTGAATCATGAATCATAAATTGAATCATGAATCATGAATTGAATCATGAATTGAATCATGAATTGAATCATGAATCATGAATTAAATCATGAATCATGAATCAAATCTTTATTCATGAATTGAATAATGAATCGAATCATGAATCATGAATCAAATCATGATTTATGAATCATGAATCATGAATTGAATCATGATTCATGAATCATGAAGCGAATCATGAATCGAATCATGAATCATGAATCATGAATCGAATCATGAAGCATGAATCGAACCATGAATTGAATCATGATTCATGAATCATGAAGCATGAATCGAACCATGATTTATGAATCATGATTCATGAATCATGATTCATGATTCATGAATCATGATTCATGAATTGAATCATGATTCATGAATCTTGAATCATGAATCATGAATCATGAATCGAATCATAAATCATGAATTGAATCATGATTCATGAATTGAGTCATGAATCATGAATCATGAATTGAATCATGAATCATGAATCATGAATTGAATCATGAATCATGAATCAGGAATCAGGAATCA
>NW_027447821.1:0-23564 GCF_038048845.1 Mixophyes fleayi | reverse complement strand
TTTCTAAGTCTTTCTGAGCAAGAGAAATCGCAAAACAGTCATTTCTTCATTGCCGTCCAAAAACAACGCTTTTTTACACTCCGGTCTCCCTTTCTCTTGGAAACAATGACTTACATCAATTCTTTTACATAATTCTTGTTTCTCATGACATTTCTAACATTGCCCACAATTATCAACTTTCTAAGTCTTTCTGAGCAAGAGAAATCGCAAAACAGTCATTTCTTCATTGCCGTCCAAAAACAACGCTTTTTTACACTCCGGTCTCCCTTTCTCTTGGAAACAATGACTTACATCAATTCTTTTACATAATTCTTGTTTCTCATGACATTTCTAACATTTCCCACAATTATCAACTTTCTAAGTCTTTCTGAGCAAGAGAAATCGCAAAACATAGTCATTTCTTCATTGCCGTCCAAAAACAACGCTTTTTTACACTCCTGTCTCCCTTTCTCTTGGAAACAATGACTTACATCAATTCTTTTACATAATTCTTGTTTCTCATGACATTTCTAACATTGCCCACAATTATCAACTTTCTTAGTCTTTCTGAGCAGGAGAAATCGCAAAACATAGTCATTTCTTCATTGCCGTCCAAAAACAACGCTTTTTTACACTCCTGTCTCCCTTTCTCTTGGAAACAATGACTTACATTAATTCTTTTACATAATTCTTGTTTCTCATGACATTTCTAACATTGCCCACAATTATCAACTTTCTAAGTCTTTCTGAGCAGGAGAAATCGCAAAACATAGTCATTTCTTCATTGCCGTCCAAAAACAACGCTTTTTTACACTCCTGTCTCCCTTTCTCTTGGAAACAATGACTTACATCAATTCTTTTACATAATTCTTGTTTCTCATGACATTTCTAACATTGCCCACAATTATCAACTTTCTAAGTCTTTCTGAGCAAGAGAAATCGCAAAACAGTCATTTCTTCATTGCCGTCCAAAAACAACGCTTTTTTTACACTCCGGTCTCCCTTTCTCTTGGAAACAATGACTTACATCAATTCTTTTACATAATTCTTGTTTCTCATGACATTTCTAACATTGCCCACAATTATCAACTTTCTAAGTCTTTCTGAGCAAGAGAAATCGCAAAACAGTCATTTCTTCATTGCCGTCCAAAAACAACGCTTTTTTACACTCCGGTCTCCCTTTCTCTTGGAAACAATGACTTACATCAATTCTTTTACATAATTCTTGTTTCTCATGACATTTCTAACATTTCCCACAATTATCAACTTTCTAAGTCTTTCTGAGCAAGAGAAATCGCAAAACATAGTCATTTCTTCATTGCCGTCCAAAAACAACGCTTTTTTACACTCCTGTCTCCCTTTCTCTTGGAAACAATGACTTACATCAATTCTTTTACATAATTCTTGTTTCTCATGACATTTCTAACATTGCCCACAATTATCAACTTTCTAAGTCTTTCTGAGCAGGAGAAATCGCAAAACATAGTCATTTCTTCATTGCCGTCCAAAAACAACGCTTTTTTACACTCCGGTCTCCCTTTCTCTTGGAAACAATGACTTACATCAATTCTTTTACATAATTCTTGTTTCTCATGACATTTCTAACATTGCCCACAATTATCAACTTTCTAAGACTTTCTGAGCAAGAGAAATCGCAAAACAGTCATTTCTTCATTGCCGTCCAAAAACAACGCTTTTTTACACTCCGGTCTCCCTTTCTCTTGGAAACAATGACTTACATCAATTCTTTTACATAATTCTTGTTTCTCATGACATTTCTAACATTGCCCACAATTATCAACTTTCTAAATCTTTCTGAGCAGGAGAAATCGCAAAACATAGTCATTTCTTCATTGCCGTCCAAAAACAACGCTTTTTTACACTCCTGTCTCCCTTTCTCTTGGAAACAATGACTTACATCAATTCTTTTACATAATTCTTGTTTCTCATGACATTTCTAACATTGCCCACAATTATCAACTTTCTAAGTCTTTCTGAGCAGGAGAAATCGCAAAACATAGTCATTTCTTCATTGCCGTCCAAAAACAACGCTTTTTTACACTCCTGTCTCCCTTTCTCTTGGAAACAATGACTTACATCAATTCTTTTACATAATTCTTGTTTCTCATGACATTTCTAACATTGCCCACAATTATCAACTTTCTAAGTCTTTCTGAGCAAGAGAAATCGCAAAACAGTCATTTCTTCATTGCCGTCCAAAAACAACGCTTTTTTACACTCCGGTCTCCCTTTCTCTTGGAAACAATGACTTACATCAATTCTTTTACATAATTCTTGTTTCTCATGACATTTCTAACATTTCCCACAATTATCAACTTTCTAAGTCTTTCTGAGCAGGAAAAATCGCAAAACATAGTCATTTCTTCATTGCCGTCCAAAAACAACGCTTTTTTACACTCCTGTCTCCCTTTCTCTTGGAAACAATGACTTACATCAATTCTTTTACATAATTCTTGTTTCTCATGACATTTCTAACATTGCCCACAATTATCAACTTTCTAAGTCTTTCTAACCAGGAGAAATCGCAAAACATAGTCATTTCTTCATTGCCGTCTAAAAACAACGCTTTTTTACACTCCTGTCTCCCTTTCTCTTGGAAACAATGACTTACATCAATTCTTTTACATAATTCTTGTTTCTCATGACATTTCTAACATTGCCCACAATTATCAACTTTCTAAGTCTTTCTGAGCAGGAGAAATCGCAAAACATAGTCATTTCTTCATTGCCGTCCAAAAACAACGCTTTTTTACACTCCTGTCTCCCTTTCTCTTGGAAACAATGACTTACATCAATTCTTTTACATAATTCTTGTTTCTCATGACATTTCTAACATTGCCCACAATTATCAACTTTCTAAGTCTTTCTGAGCAGGAGAAATCGCAAAACATAGTCATTTCTTCATTGCCGTCCAAAAACAACGCTTTTTTACACTCCTGTCTCCCTTTCTCTTGGAAACAATGACTTACATCAATTCTTTTACATAATTCTTGTTTCTCATGACATTTCTAACATTGCCCACAAGTATCAACTTTCTAAGTCTTTCTGAGCAGGAGAAATCGCAAAACATAGTCATTTCTTCATTGCCGTCCAAAAACAACGCTTTTTTACACTCCGGTCTCCCTTTCTCTTGGAAACAATGACTTACATCAATTCTTTTACATAATTCTTGTTTCTCATGACATTTCTAAAATTGCCCACAATTATCAACTTTCTAAGTCTTTCTGAGCAAGAGAAATCGCAAAACAGTCATTTCTTCATTGCCGTCCAAAAACAACGCTTTTTTAAACTCCGGTCTCCCTTTCTCTTGGAAACAATGACTTACATCAATTCTTTTACATAATTCTTGTTTCTCATGACATTTCTAACATTGCCCACAATTATCAACTTTCTAAGTCTTTCTGAGCAGGAGAAATCGCAAAACATAGTCATTTCTTCATTGCCGTCAAAAAACAACGCTTTTTTACACTCCTGTCTCCCTTTCTCTTGGAAACAATGACTTACATCAATTCTTTTACATAATTCTTGTTTCTCATGACATTTCTAACATTGCCCACAATTATCAACTTTCTAAGTCTTTCTGAGCAAGAGAAATCGCAAAACAGTCATTTCTTCATTGCCGTCCAAAAACAACGCTTTTTTACACTCCGGTCTCCCTTTCTCTTGGAAACAATGACTTACATCAATTCTTTTACATAATTCTTGTTTCTCATGACATTTCTAACATTGCCCACAATTATCAACTTTCTAAGTCTTTCTGAGCAGGAGAAATCGCAAAACATAGTCATTTCTTCATTGCCGTCCAAAAACAACGCTTTTTTACACTCCTGTCTCCCTTTCTCTTGGAAACAATGACTTACATCAATTCTTTTACATAATTCTTGTTTCTCATGACATTTCTAACATTGCCCACAATTATCAACTTTCTAAGTCTTTCTGAGCAGGAGAAATCGCAAAACATAGTCATTTCTTCATTGCCGTCCAAAAACAACGCTTTTTTACACTCCGGTCTCCCTTTCTCTTGGAAACAATGACTTACATCAATTCTTTTACATAATTCTTGTTTCTCATGACATTTCTAACATTGCCCACAATTATCAACTTTCTAAGTCTTTCTGAGCAAGAGAAATCGCAAAACAGTCATTTCTTCATTGCCGTCCAAAAACAACGCTTTTTTACACTCCGGTCTCCCTTTCTCTTGGAAACAATGACTTACATCAATTCTTTTACATAATTCTTGTTTCTCATGACATTTCTAACATTGCCCACAATTATCAACTTTCTTAGTCTTTCTGAGCAGGAGAAATCGCAAAACATAGTCATTTCTTCATTGCCGTCCAAAAACAACGCTTTTTTACACTCCTGTCTCCCTTTCTCTTGGAAACAATGACTTACATCAATTCTTTTACATAATTCTTGTTTCTCATGACATTTCTAACATTGCCCACAATTATCAACTTTCTAAGTCTTTCTGAGCAGGAGAAATCGCAAAACATAGTCATTTCTTCATTGCCGTCCAAAAACAACGCTTTTTTACACTCCTGTCTCCCTTTCTCTTGGAAACAATGACTTACATCAATTCTTTTACATAATTCTTGTTTCTCATGACATTTCTAACATTGCCCACAATTATCAACTTTCTAAGTCTTTCTGAGCAAGAGAAATCGCAAAACAGTCATTTCTTCATTGCCGTCCAAAAACAACGCTTTTTTTACACTCCGGTCTCCCTTTCTCTTGGAAACAATGACTTACATCAATTCTTTTACATAATTCTTGTTTCTCATGACATTTCTAACATTGCCCACAATTATCAACTTTCTAAGTCTTTCTGAGCAAGAGAAATCGCAAAACAGTCATTTCTTCATTGCCGTCCAAAAACAACGCTTTTTTACACTCCGGTCTCCCTTTCTCTTGGAAACAATGACTTACATCAATTCTTTTACATAATTCTTGTTTCTCATGACATTTCTAACATTTCCCACAATTATCAACTTTCTAAGTCTTTCTGAGCAAGAGAAATCGCAAAACATAGTCATTTCTTCATTGCCGTCCAAAAACAACGCTTTTTTACACTCCTGTCTCCCTTTCTCTTGGAAACAATGACTTACATCAATTCTTTTACATAATTCTTGTTTCTCATGACATTTCTAACATTGCCCACAATTATCAACTTTCTTAGTCTTTCTGAGCAGGAGAAATCGCAAAACATAGTCATTTCTTCATTGCCGTCCAAAAACAACGCTTTTTTACACTCCTGTCTCCCTTTCTCTTGGAAACAATGACTTACGTTAATTCTTTTACATAATTCTTGTTTCTCATGACATTTCTAACATTGCCCACAATTATCAACTTTCTAAGTCTTTCTGAGCAGGAGAAATCGCAAAACATAGTCATTTCTTCATTGCCGTCCAAAAACAACGCTTTTTTACACTCCTGTCTCCCTTTCTCTTGGAAACAATGACTTACATCAATTCTTTTACATAATTCTTGTTTCTCATGACATTTCTAACATTGCCCACAATTATCAACTTTCTAAGTCTTTCTGAGCAAGAGAAATCGCAAAACAGTCATTTCTTCATTGCCGTCCAAAAACAACGCTTTTTTTACACTCCGGTCTCCCTTTCTCTTGGAAACAATGACTTACATCAATTCTTTTACATAATTCTTGTTTCTCATGACATTTCTAACATTGCCCACAATTATCAGCTTTCTAAGTCTTTCTGAGCAAGAGAAATCGCAAAACAGTCATTTCTTCATTGCCGTCCAAAAACAACGCTTTTTTACACTCCGGTCTCCCTTTCTCTTGGAAACAATGACTTACATCAATTCTTTTACATAATTCTTGTTTCTCATGACATTTCTAACATTTCCCACAATTATCAACTTTCTAAGTCTTTCTGAGCAAGAGAAATCGCAAAACATAGTCATTTCTTCATTGCCGTCCAAAAACAACGCTTTTTTACACTCCTGTCTCCCTTTCTCTTGGAAACAATGACTTACATCAATTCTTTTACATAATTCTTGTTTCTCATGACATTTCTAACATTGCCCACAATTATCAACTTTCTAAGTCTTTCTGAGCAGGAGAAATCGCAAAACATAGTCATTTCTTCATTGCCGTCCAAAAACAACGCTTTTTTACACTCCGGTCTCCCTTTCTCTTGGAAACAATGACTTACATCAATTCTTTTACATAATTCTTGTTTCTCATGACATTTCTAACATTGCCCACAATTATCAACTTTCTAAGACTTTCTGAGCAAGAGAAATCGCAAAACAGTCATTTCTTCATTGCCGTCCAAAAACAACGCTTTTTTACACTCCGGTCTCCCTTTCTCTTGGAAACAATGACTTACATCAATTCTTTTACATAATTCTTGTTTCTCATGACATTTCTAACATTGCCCACAATTATCAACTTTCTAAGTCTTTCTGAGCAGGAGAAATCGCAAAACATAGTCATTTCTTCATTGCCGTCCAAAAACAACGCTTTTTTACACTCCGGTCTCCCTTTCTCTTGGAAACAATGACTTACATCAATTCTTTTACATAATTCTTGTTTCTCATGACATTTCTAACATTGCCCACAATTATCAACTTTCTAAGTCTTTCTGAGCAAGAGAAATCGCAAAACAGTCATTTCTTCATTGCCGTCCAAAAACAACGCTTTTTTACACTCCGGTCTCCCTTTCTCTTGGAAACAATGACTTACATCAATTCTTTACATAATTCTTGTTTCTCATGACATTTCTAACATTTCCCACAATTATCAACTTTCTAAGTCTTTCTGAGCAGGAGAAATCGCAAAACATAGTCATTTATTCATTGCCGTCCAAAAACAACGCTTTTTTACACTCCTGTCTCCCTTTCTCTTGGAAACAATGACTTACATCAATTCTTTTACATAATTCTTGTTTCTCATGACATTTCTAACATTGCCCACAATTATCAACTTTCTAAGTCTTTCTGAGCAGGAGAAATCGCAAAACATAGTCATTTCTTCATTGCCGTCCAAAAACAACGCTTTTTTACACTCCGGTCTCCCTTTCCCTTGGAAACAATGACTTACATCAATTCTTTTACATAATTCTTGTTTCTCATGACATTTCTAACATTGCCCACAATTATCAACTTTCTAAGTCTTTCTGAGCAGGAGAAATCGCAAAACATAGTCATTTCTTCATTGCCGTCCAAAAACAACGCTTTTTTTACACTCCTGTCTCCCTTTCTCTTGGAAACAATGACTTACATCAATTCTTTTACATAATTCTTGTTTCTCATGACATTTCTAACATTGCCCACAATTATCAACTTTCTAAGTCTTTCTGAGCAGGAGAAATCGCAAAACATAGTCATTTCTTCATTGCCGTCCAAAAACAACGCTTTTTTACACTCCTGTCTCCCTTTCTCTTGGAAACAATGACTTACATCAATTCTTTTACATAATTCTTGTTTCTCATGACATTTCTAACATTGCCCACAATTATCAACTTTCTAAGTCTTTCTGAGCAGGAGAAATCGCAAAACATAGTCATTTCTTCATTGCCGTCCAAAAACAACGCTTTTTTACACTCCTGTCTCCCTTTCTCTTGGAAACAATGACTTACATCAATTCTTTTACATAATTCTTGTTTCTCATGACATTTCTAACATTGCCCACAATTATCAACTTTCTAAGTCTTTCTGAGCAGGAGAAATCGCAAAACATAGTCATTTCTTCATTGCCGTCCAAAAACAACGCTTTTTTACACTCCGGTCTCCCTTTCTCTTGGAAACAATGACTTACATCAATTCTTTTACATAATTCTTGTTTCTCATGACATTTCTAACATTGCCCACAATTATCAACTTTCTAAGTCTTTCTGAGCAAGAGAAATCGCAAAACAGTCATTTCTTCATTGCCGTCCAAAAACAACGCTTTTTTGCACTCCGGTCTCCCTTTCTCTTGGAAACAATGACTTACATCAATTCTTTTACATAATTCTTGTTTCTCATGACATTTCTAACATTGCCCACAATTATCAACTTTCTAAGTCTTTCTGAGCAGGAGAAATCGCAAAACATAGTCATTTCTTCATTGCCGTCCAAAAACAACGCTTTTTTTACACTCCTGTCTCCCTTTCTCTTGGAAACAATGACTTACATCAATTCTTTTACATAATTCTTGTTTCTCATGACATTTCTAACATTGCCCACAATTATCAACTTTCTAAGTCTTTCTGAGCAGGAGAAATCGCAAAACATAGTCATTTCTTCATTGCCGTCCAAAAACAACGCTTTTTTACACTCCTGTCTCCCTTTCTCTTGGAAACAATGACTTACATATATTCTTTTACATAATTCTTGTTTCTCATGACATTTCTAACCTTGCCCACAATTATTAACTTTCTAAGTCTTTCTGAGCAGGAGAAATCGCAAAACATAGTCATTTCTTCATTGCCGTCCAAAAACAACGCTTTTTTACACTCCTGTCTCCCTTTCTCTTGGAAACAATGACTTACATCAATTCTTTTACATAATTCTTGTTTCTCATGACATTTCTAACATTGCCCACAATTATCAACTTTCTAAGTCTTTCTGAGCAGGAGAAATCGCAAAACATAGTCATTTCTTCATTGCCGTCCAAAAACAACGCTTTTTTACACTCCGGTCTCCCTTTCTCTTGGAAACAATGACTTACATCAATTCTTTCACATAATTCTTGTTTCTCATGACATTTCTAACATTGCCCACAATTATCAACTTTCTAAGTCTTTCTGAGCAAGAGAAATCGCAAAACAGTCATTTCTTCATTGCCGTCCAAAAACAACGCTTTTTTACACTCCGGTCTCCCTTTCTCTAGGAAACAATGACTTACATCAATTCTTTTACATAATTCTTGTTTCTCATGACATTTCTAACATTGCCCACAATTATCAACTTTCTAAGTCTTTCTGAGCAAGAGAAATCGCAAAACAGTCATTTCTTCATTGCCGTCCAAAAACAACGCTTTTTTACACTCCGGTCTCCCTTTCTCTTGGAAACAATGACTTACATCAATTCTTTTACATAATTCTTGTTTCTCATGACATTTCTAACATTGCCCACAATTATCAACTTTCTAAGTCTTTCTGAGCAAGAGAAATCGCAAAACAGTCATTTCTTCATTGCCGTCCAAAAACAACGCTTTTTTACACTCTGGTCTCCCTTTCTCTTGGAAACAATGACTTACATCAATTCTTTTACATAATTCTTATTTCTCATGACATTTCTAACATTGCCCACAATTATCAACTTTCTAAGTCTTTCTGAGCAGGAGAAATCGCAAAACATAGTCATTTCTTCATTGCCGTCCAAAAACAACGCTTTTTTACACTCCTTTCTCCCTTTCTCTTGGAAACAATGACTTACATCAATTCTTTTACATAATTCTTGTTTCTCATGACATTTCTAACATTGCCCACAATTATCAACTTTCTAAGTCTTTCTGAGCAGGAGAAATCGCAAAACATAGTCATTTCTTCATTGCCGTCCAAAAACAACGCTTTTTTACACTCCGGTCTCCCTTTCTCTTGGAAACAATGACTTACATCAATTCTTTTACATAATTCTTGTTTCTCATGACATTTCTAACATTGCCCACAATTATCAACTTTCTAAGTCTTTCTGAGCAGGAGAAATCGCAAAACATAGTCATTTCTTCATTGCCGTCCAAAAACAACGCTTTTTTACACTCCTGTCTCCCTTTCTCTTGGAAACAATGACTTACATCAATTCTTTTACATAATTCTTGTTTCTCATGACATTTCTAACATTGCCCACAATTATGAACTTTCTAAGTCTTTCTGAGCAAGAGAAATCGCAAAACAGTCATTTCTTCATTGCCGTCCAAAAACAACGCTTTTTTACACTCCGGTCTCCCTTTCTCTTGGAAACAATGACTTACATCAATTCTTTTACATAATTCTTGTTTCTCATGACATTTCTAACATTGCCCACAATTATCAACTTTCTAAGTCTTTCTGAGCAGGAGAAATCGCAAAACATAGTCATTTCTTCATTGCCGTCAAAAAACAACGCTTTTTTACACTCCTGTCTCCCTTTCTCTTGGAAACAATGACTTACATCAATTCTTTTACATAATTCTTGTTTCTCATGACATTTCTAACATTGCCCACAATTATCAACTTTCTAAGTCTTTCTGAGCAGGAGAAATCGCAAAACATAGTCATTTCTTCATTGCCGTCCAAAAACAACGCTTTTTTACACTCCTGTCTCCCTTTCTCTTGGAAACAATGACTTAGATCAATTCTTTTACATAATTCTTGTTTCTCATGACATTTCTAACATTGCCCACAATTATCAACTTTCTAAGTCTTTCTGAGCAAGAGAAATCGCAAACAGTCATTTCTTCATTGCCGTCCAAAAACAACGCTTTTTTACACTCCGGTCTCCCTTTCTCTTGGAAACAATGACTTACATCAATTCTTTTACATAATTCTTGTTTCTCATGACATTTCTAACATTGCCCACAATTATCAACTTTCTAAGTCTTTCTGAGCAGGAGAAATCGCAAAACATAGTCATTTCTTCATTGCCGTCCAAAAACAACGCTTTTTTACACTCCGGTCTCCCTTTCTCTTGGAAACAATGACTTACATCAATTCTTTTACATAATTCTTGTTTCTCATGACATTTCTAACATTGCCCACAATTATCAACTTTCTAAGTCTTTCTGAGCAGGAGAAATCGCAAAACATAGTCATTTCTTCATTGCCGTCCAAAAACAACGCTTTTTTACACTCCTGTCTCCCTTTCTCTTGGAAACAATGACTTACATCAATTCTTTTACATAATTCTTGTTTCTCATGACATTTCTAACATTGCCCACAATTATCAACTTTCTAAGTCTTTCTGAGCAAGAGAAATCGCAAAACATAGTCATTTCTTCATTGCCGTCCAAAAACAACGCTTTTTTACACTCCGGTCTCCCTTTCTCTTGGAAACAATGACTTACATCAATTCTTTTACATAATTCTTGTTTCTCATGACATTTCTAACATTTCCCACAATTATCAACTTTCTAAGTCTTTCTGAGCAGGAGAAATCGCAAAACATAGTCATTTCTTCATTGCCGTCCAAAAACAACGCTTTTTTACACTCCGGTCTCCCTTTCTCTTGGAAACAATGACTTACATCAATTCTTTTACATAATTCTTGTTTCTCATGACATTTCTAACATTTCCCACAATTATCAACTTTCTAAGTCTTTCTGAGCAGGAGAAATCGCAAAACATAGTCATTTCTTCATTGCCGTCCAAAAAACAACGCTTTTTTACACTCCTGTCTCCCTTTCTCTTGGAAACAATGACTTACATCAATTCTTTTACATAATTCTTGTTTCTCATGACATTTCTAACATTGCCCACAATTATCAACTTTCTAAGTCTTTCTGAGCAGAGAAATCGCAAAACAGTCATTTCTTCATTGCCGTCCAAAAACAACGCTTTTTTACACTCCGGTCTCCCTTTCTCTTGGAAACAATGACTTACATCAATTCTTTTACATAATTCTTGTTTCTCATGACATTTCTAACATTGCCCACAATTATCAACTTTCTAAGTCTTTCTGAGCAGGAGAAATCGCAAAACATAGTCATTTCTTCATTGCCGTCCAAAAACAACGCTTTTTTACACTCCTGTCTCCCTTTCTCTTGGAAACAATGACTTACATCAATTCTTTTACATAATTCTTGTTTCTCATGACATTTCTAACATTGCCCACAATTATCAACTTTCTAAGTCTTTCTGAGCAAGAGAAATCGCAAACAGTCATTTCTTCATTGCCGTCCAAAAACAACGCTTTTTTACACTCCGGTCTCCCTTTCTCTTGGAAACAATGACTTACATCAATTCTTTTACATAATTCTTGTTTCTCATGACATTTCTAACATTTCCCACAATTATCAACTTTCTAAGTCTTTCTGAGCAGGAGAAATCGCAAAACATAGTCATTTCTTCATTGCCGTCCAAAAACAACGCTTTTTTACACTCCGGTCTCCCTTTCTCTTGGAAACAATGACTTACATCAATTCTTTTACATAATTCTTGTTTCTCATGACATTTCTAACATTTCCCACAATTATCAACTTTCTAAGTCTTTCTGAGCAGGAGAAATCGCAAAACATAGTCATTTCTTCATTGCCGTCCAAAAACAACGCTTTTTTACACTCCGGTCTCCCTTTCTCTTGGAAACAATGACTTACATCAATTCTTTTACATAATTCTTGTTTCTCATGACATTTCTAACATTGCCCACAATTATCAACTTTCTAAGTCTTTCTGAGCAGGAGAAATCGCAAAACATAGTCATTTCTTCATTGCCGTCCAAAAACAACGCTTTTTTACACTCCGGTCTCCCTTTCTCTTGGAAACAATGACTTACATCAATTCTTTTACATAATTCTTGTTTCTCATGACATTTCTAACATTGCCCACAATTATCAACTTTCTAAGTCTTTCTGAGCAAGAGAAATCGCAAAACAGTCATTTCTTCATTGCCGTCCAAAAACAACGCTTTTTTACACTCCGGTCTCCCTTTCTCTTGGAAACAATGACTTACATCAATTCTTTTACATAATTCTTGTTTCTCATGACATTTCTAACATTGCCCACAATTATCAACTTTCTTAGTCTTTCTGAGCAGGAGAAATCGCAAAACATAGTCATTTCTTCATTGCCGTCCAAAAACAACGCTTTTTTACACTCCTGTCTCCCTTTCTCTTGGAAACAATGACTTATATCAATTCTTTTACATAATTCTTGTTTCTCATGACATTTCTAACATTGCCCACAATTATCAACTTTCTAAGTCTTTCTGAGCAGGAGAAATCGCAAAACATAGTCATTTCTTCATTGCTTCCAAAAACAACGCTTTTTTACACTCCTGTCTCCCTTTCTCTTGGAAACAATGACTTACATCAATTTTTTTACATAATTCTTGTTTCTCATGACATTTCTAACATTGCCCACAATTATCAACTTTCTAAGTCTTTCTGAGCAGGAGAAATCGCAAAACATAGTCATTTCTTCATTGCCGTCCAAAAACAACGCTTTTTTACACTCCGGTCTCCCTTTCTCTTGGAAACAATGACTTACATCAATTCTTTTACATAATTCTTGTTTCTCATGACATTTCTAACATTGCCCACAATTATCAACTTTCTAAGTTTTCTGAGCAAGAGAAATCGCAAAACAGTCATTTCTTCATTGCCGTCCAAAAACAACGCTTTTTTACACTCCGGTCTCCCTTTCTCTTGGAAACAATGACTTACATCAATTCTTTTACATAATTCTTGTTTCTCATGACATTTCTAACATTGACCACAATTATCAACTTTCTAAGTCTTTCTGAGCAGGAGAAATCGCAAAACATAGTCATTTCTTCATTGCCGTCCAAAAACAACGCTTTTTTACACTCCGGTCTCCCTTTCTCTTGGAAACAATGACTTACATCAATTCTTTTACATAATTCTTGTTTCTCATGACATTTCTAACATTGCCCACAATTATCAACTTTCTAAGTCTTTCTGAGCAAGAGAAATCGCAAAACAGTCATTTCTTCATTGCCGTCCAAAAACAACGCTTTTTTACACTCCGGTCTCTCTTTCTCTTGGAAACAATGACTTACATCAATTCTTTTACATAATTCTTGTTTCTCATGACATTTCTAACATTGCCCACAATTATCAACTTTCTAAGTCTTTCTGAGCAGGAGAAATCGCAAAACATAGTCATTTCTTCATTGCCGTCCAAAAACAACGCTTTTTTACACTCCGGTCTCCCTTTCTCTTGGAAACAATGACTTACATCAATTCTTTTACATAATTCTTGTTTCTCATGACATTTCTAACATTGCCCACAATTATCAACTTTCTAAGACTTTCTGAGCAAGAGAAATCGCAAAACAGTCATTTCTTCATTGCCGTCCAAAAACAACGCTTTTTTACACTCCGGTCTCTCTTTCTCTTGGAAACAATGACTTACATCAATTCTTTTACATAATTCTTGTTTCTCATGACATTTCTAACATTGCCCACAATTATCAACTTTCTAAGACTTTCTGAGCAAGAGAAATCGCAAAACAGTCATTTCTTCATTGCCGTCCAAAAACAACGCTTTTTTACACTCCGGTCTCCCTTTCTCTTGGAAACAATGACTTACATCAATTCTTTTACATAATTCTTGTTTCTCATGACATTTCTAACATTGCCCACAATTATCAACTTTCTAAGTCTTTCTGAGCAGGAGAAATCGCAAAACATAGTCATTTCTTCATTGCCGTCCAAAAACAACGCTTTTTTACACTCCGGTCTCCCTTTCTCTTGGAAACAATGACTTACATCAATTCTTTTACATAATTCTTGTTTCTCATGACATTTCTAACATTGCCCACAATTATCAACTTTCTAAGTCTTTCTGAGCAAGAGAAATCGCAAAACAGTCATTTCTTCATTGCCGTCCAAAAACAACGCTTTTTTACACTCCGGTCTCCCTTTCTCTTGGAAACAATGACTTACATCAATTCTTTTACATAATTCTTGTTTCTCATGACATTTCTAACATTTCCCACAATTATCAACTTTCTAAGTCTTTCTGAGCAGGAGAAATCGCAAAACATAGTCATTTATTCATTGCCGTCCAAAAACAACGCTTTTTTACACTCCTGTCTCCCTTTCTCTTGGAAACAATGACTTACATCAATTCTTTTACATAATTCTTGTTTCTCATGACATTTCTAACATTGCCCACAATTATCAACTTTCTAAGTCTTTCTGAGCAGGAGAAATCGCAAAACATAGTCATTTCTTCATTGCCGTCCAAAAACAACGCTTTTTTACACTCCGGTCTCCCTTTCCCTTGGAAACAATGACTTACATCAATTCTTTTACATAATTCTTGTTTCTCATGACATTTCTAACATTGCCCACAATTATCAACTTTCTAAGTCTTTCTGAGCAGGAGAAATCGCAAAACATAGTCATTTCTTCATTGCCGTCCAAAAACAACGCTTTTTTTACACTCCTGTCTCCCTTTCTCTTGGAAACAATGACTTACATCAATTCTTTTACATAATTCTTGTTTCTCATGACATTTCTAACATTGCCCACAATTATCAACTTTCTAAGTCTTTCTGAGCAGGAGAAATCGCAAAACATAGTCATTTCTTCATTGCCGTCCAAAAACAACGCTTTTTTACACTCCTGTCTCCCTTTCTCTTGGAAACAATGACTTACATCAATTCTTTTACATAATTCTTGTTTCTCATGACATTTCTAACATTGCCCACAATTATCAACTTTCTAAGTCTTTCTGAGCAGGAGAAATCGCAAAACATAGTCATTTCTTCATTGCCGTCCAAAAACAACGCTTTTTTACACTCCTGTCTCCCTTTCTCTTGGAAACAATGACTTACATCAATTCTTTTACATAATTCTTGTTTCTCATGACATTTCTAACATTGCCCACAATTATCAACTTTCTAAGTCTTTCTGAGCAGGAGAAACCGCAAAACATAGTCATTTCTTCATTGCCGTCCAAAAACAACGCTTTTTTACACTCCGGTCTCCCTTTCTCTTGGAAACAATGACTTACATCAATTCTTTTACATAATTCTTGTTTCTCATGACATTTCTAACATTGCCCACAATTATCAACTTTCTAAGTCTTTCTGAGCAAGAGAAATCGCAAAACAGTCATTTCTTCATTGCCGTCCAAAAACAACGCTTTTTTGCACTCCGGTCTCCCTTTCTCTTGGAAACAATGACTTACATCAATTCTTTTACATAATTCTTGTTTCTCATGACATTTCTAACATTGCCCACAATTATCAACTTTCTAAGTCTTTCTGAGCAGGAGAAATCGCAAAACATAGTCATTTCTTCATTGCCGTCCAAAAACAACGCTTTTTTACACTCCTGTCTCCCTTTCTCTTGGAAACAATGACTTACATCAATTCTTTTACATAATTCTTGTTTCTCATGACATTTCTAACATTGCCCACAATTATCAACTTTCTAAGTCTTTCTGAGCAGGAGAAATCGCAAAACATAGTCATTTCTTCATTGCCGTCCAAAAACAACGCTTTTTTACACTCCTGTCTCCCTTTCTCTTGGAAACAATGACTTACATATATTCTTTTACATAATTCTTGTTTCTCATGACATTTCTAACCTTGCCCACAATTATTAACTTTCTAAGTCTTTCTGAGCAGGAGAAATCGCAAAACATAGTCATTTCTTCATTGCCGTCCAAAAACAACGCTTTTTTACACTCCTGTCTCCCTTTCTCTTGGAAACAATGACTTACATCAATTCTTTTACATAATTCTTGTTTCTCATGACATTTCTAACATTGCCCACAATTATCAACTTTCTAAGTCTTTCTGAGCAGGAGAAATCGCAAAACATAGTCATTTCTTCATTGCCGTCCAAAAACAACGCTTTTTTACACTCCGGTCTCCCTTTCTCTTGGAAACAATGACTTACATCAATTCTTTCACATAATTCTTGTTTCTCATGACATTTCTAACATTGCCCACAATTATCAACTTTCTAAGTCTTTCTGAGCAAGAGAAATCGCAAAACAGTCATTTCTTCATTGCCGTCCAAAAACAACGCTTTTTTACACTCCGGTCTCCCTTTCTCTAGGAAACAATGACTTACATCAATTCTTTTACATAATTCTTGTTTCTCATGACATTTCTAACATTGCCCACAATTATCAACTTTCTAAGTCTTTCTGAGCAAGAGAAATCGCAAAACAGTCATTTCTTCATTGCCGTCCAAAAACAACGCTTTTTTACACTCCGGTCTCCCTTTCTCTTGGAAACAATGACTTACATCAATTCTTTTACATAATTCTTGTTTCTCATGACATTTCTAACATTGCCCACAATTATCAACTTTCTAAGTCTTTCTGAGCAAGAGAAATCGCAAAACAGTCATTTCTTCATTGCCGTCCAAAAACAACGCTTTTTTACACTCTGGTCTCCCTTTCTCTTGGAAACAATGACTTACATCAATTCTTTTACATAATTCTTATTTCTCATGACATTTCTAACATTGCCCACAATTATCAACTTTCTAAGTCTTTCTGAGCAGGAGAAATCGCAAAACATAGTCATTTCTTCATTGCCGTCCAAAAACAACGCTTTTTTACACTCCTTTCTCCCTTTCTCTTGGAAACAATGACTTACATCAATTCTTTTACATAATTCTTGTTTCTCATGACATTTCTAACATTGCCCACAATTATCAACTTTCTAAGTCTTTCTGAGCAGGAGAAATCGCAAAACATAGTCATTTCTTCATTGCCGTCCAAAAACAACGCTTTTTTACACTCCGGTCTCCCTTTCTCTTGGAAACAATGACTTACATCAATTCTTTTACATAATTCTTGTTTCTCATGACATTTCTAACATTGCCCACAATTATCAACTTTCTAAGTCTTTCTGAGCAGGAGAAATCGCAAAACATAGTCATTTCTTCATTGCCGTCCAAAAACAACGCTTTTTTACACTCCTGTCTCCCTTTCTCTTGGAAACAATGACTTACATCAATTCTTTTACATAATTCTTGTTTCTCATGACATTTCTAACATTGCCCACAATTATGAACTTTCTAAGTCTTTCTGAGCAAGAGAAATCGCAAAACAGTCATTTCTTCATTGCCGTCCAAAAACAACGCTTTTTTACACTCCGGTCTCCCTTTCTCTTGGAAACAATGACTTACATCAATTCTTTTACATAATTCTTGTTTCTCATGACATTTCTAACATTGCCCACAATTATCAACTTTCTAAGTCTTTCTGAGCAGGAGAATTCGCAAAACATAGTCATTTCTTCATTGCCGTCAAAAAACAACGCTTTTTTACACTCCTGTCTCCCTTTCTCTTGGAAACAATGACTTACATCAATTCTTTTACATAATTCTTGTTTCTCATGACATTTCTAACATTGCCCACAATTATCAACTTTCTAAGTCTTTCTGAGCAG
Organism: Mixophyes fleayi; assembly: GCF_038048845.1. NCBI lineage: Eukaryota > Metazoa > Chordata > Amphibia > Anura > Limnodynastidae > Mixophyes > Mixophyes fleayi. Next base: position 5,531 of record NW_027447821.1, on the reverse strand, counting down.
GAGAAATCGCAAAACATAGTCATTTCTTCATTGCCGTCCAAAAACAACGCTTTTTTACACTCCTGTCTCCCTTTCTCTTGGAAACAATGACTTAGATCAATTCTTTTACATAATTCTTGTTTCTCATGACATTTCTAACATTGCCCACAATTATCAACTTTCTAAGTCTTTCTGAGCAAGAGAAATCGCAAAACAGTCATTTCTTCATTGCCGTCCAAAAACAACGCTTTTTTACACTCCGGTCTCCCTTTCTCTTGGAAACAATGACTTACATCAATTCTTTTACATAATTCTTGTTTCTCATGACATTTCTAACATTGCCCACAATTATCAACTTTCTAAGTCTTTCTGAGCAGGAGAAATCGCAAAACATAGTCATTTCTTCATTGCCGTCCAAAAACAACGCTTTTTTACACTCCGGTCTCCCTTTCTCTTGGAAACAATGACTTACATCAATTCTTTTACATAATTCTTGTTTCTCATGACATTTCTAACATTGCCCACAATTATCAACTTTCTAAGTCTTTCTGAGCAGGAGAAATCGCAAAACATAGTCATTTCTTCATTGCCGTCCAAAAACAACGCTTTTTTACACTCCTGTCTCCCTTTCTCTTGGAAACAATGACTTACATCAATTCTTTTACATAATTCTTGTTTCTCATGACATTTCTAACATTGCCCACAATTATCAACTTTCTAAGTCTTTCTGAGCAGGAGAAACCGCAAAACATAGTCATTTCTTCATTGCCGTCCAAAAACAACTCTTTTTTACACTCCGGTCTCCCTTTCTCTTGGAAACAATGACTTACATCAATTCTTTTACATAATTCTTGTTTCTCATGACATTTCTAACATTGCCCACAATTATCAACTTTCTAAGTCTTTCTGAGCAAGAGAAATCGCAAAACAGTCATTTCTTCATTGCCGTCCAAAAACAACGCTTTTTTGCACTCCGGTCTCCCTTTCTCTTGGAAACAATGACTTACATCAATTCTTTTACATAATTCTTGTTTCTCATGACATTTCTAACATTGCCCACAATTATCAACTTTCTAAGTCTTTCTGAGCAGGAGAAATCGCAAAACATAGTCATTTCTTCATTGCCGTCCAAAAACAACGCTTTTTTACACTCCTGTCTCCCTTTCTCTTGGAAACAATGACTTACATCAATTCTTTTACATAATTCTTGTTTCTCATGACATTTCTAACATTGCCCACAATTATCAACTTTCTAAGTCTTTCTGAGCAGGAGAAATCGCAAAACATAGTCATTTCTTCATTGCCGTCCAAAAACAACGCTTTTTTACACTCCTGTCTCCCTTTCTCTTGGAAACAATGACTTACATATATTCTTTTACATAATTCTTGTTTCTCATGACATTTCTAACCTTGCCCACAATTATTAACTTTCTAAGTCTTTCTGAGCAGGAGAAATCGCAAAACATAGTCATTTCTTCATTGCCGTCCAAAAACAACGCTTTTTTACACTCCTGTCTCCCTTTCTCTTGGAAACAATGACTTACATCAATTCTTTTACATAATTCTTGTTTCTCATGACATTTCTAACATTGCCCACAATTATCAACTTTCTAAGTCTTTCTGAGCAGGAGAAATCGCAAAACATAGTCATTTCTTCATTGCCGTCCAAAAACAACGCTTTTTTACACTCCGGTCTCCCTTTCTCTTGGAAACAATGACTTACATCAATTCTTTCACATAATTCTTGTTTCTCATGACATTTCTAACATTGCCCACAATTATCAACTTTCTAAGTCTTTCTGAGCAAGAGAAATCGCAAAACAGTCATTTCTTCATTGCCGTCCAAAAACAACGCTTTTTTACACTCCGGTCTCCCTTTCTCTAGGAAACAATGACTTACATCAATTCTTTTACATAATTCTTGTTTCTCATGACATTTCTAACATTGCCCACAATTATCAACTTTCTAAGTCTTTCTGAGCAAGAGAAATCGCAAAACAGTCATTTCTTCATTGCCGTCCAAAAACAACGCTTTTTTACACTCCGGTCTCCCTTTCTCTTGGAAACAATGACTTACATCAATTCTTTTACATAATTCTTATTTCTCATGACATTTCTAACATTGCCCACAATTATCAACTTTCTAAGTCTTTCTGAGCAGGAGAAATCGCAAAACATAGTCATTTCTTCATTGCCGTCCAAAAACAACGCTTTTTTACACTCCTTTCTCCCTTTCTCTTGGAAACAATGACTTACATCAATTCTTTTACATAATTCTTGTTTCTCATGACATTTCTAACATTGCCCACAATTATCAACTTTCTAAGTCTTTCTGAGCAGGAGAAATCGCAAAACATAGTCATTTCTTCATTGCCGTCCAAAAACAACGCTTTTTTACACTCCGGTCTCCCTTTCTCTTGGAAACAATGACTTACATCAATTCTTTTACATAATTCTTGTTTCTCATGACATTTCTAACATTGCCCACAATTATCAACTTTCTAAGTCTTTCTGAGCAGGAGAAATCGCAAAACATAGTCATTTCTTCATTGCCGTCCAAAAACAACGCTTTTTTACACTCCTGTCTCCCTTTCTCTTGGAAACAATGACTTACATCAATTCTTTTACATAATTCTTGTTTCTCATGACATTTCTAACATTGCCCACAATTATGAACTTTCTAAGTCTTTCTGAGCAAGAGAAATCGCAAAACAGTCATTTCTTCATTGCCGTCCAAAAACAACGCTTTTTTACACTCCGGTCTCCCTTTCTCTTGGAAACAATGACTTACATCAATTCTTTTACATAATTCTTGTTTCTCATGACATTTCTAACATTGCCCACAATTATCAACTTTCTAAGTCTTTCTGAGCAGGAGAAATCGCAAAACATAGTCATTTCTTCATTGCCGTCAAAAAACAACGCTTTTTTACACTCCTGTCTCCCTTTCTCTTGGAAACAATGACTTACATCAATTCTTTTACATAATTCTTGTTTCTCATGACATTTCTAACATTGCCCACAATTATCAACTTTCTAAGTCTTTCTGAGCAGGAGAAATCGCAAAACATAGTCATTTCTTCATTGCCGTCCAAAAACAACGCTTTTTTACACTCCTGTCTCCCTTTCTCTTGGAAACAATGACTTAGATCAATTCTTTTACATAATTCTTGTTTCTCATGACATTTCTAACATTGCCCACAATTATCAACTTTCTAAGTCTTTCTGAGCAAGAGAAATCGCAAAACAGTCATTTCTTCATTGCCGTCCAAAAACAACGCTTTTTTACACTCCGGTCTCCCTTTCTCTTGGAAACAATGACTTACATCAATTCTTTTACATAATTCTTGTTTCTCATGACATTTCTAACATTGCCCACAATTATCAACTTTCTAAGTCTTTCTGAGCAGGAGAAATCGCAAAACATAGTCATTTCTTCATTGCCGTCCAAAAACAACGCTTTTTTACACTCCGGTCTCCCTTTCTCTTGGAAACAATGACTTACATCAATTCTTTTACATAATTCTTGTTTCTCATGACATTTCTAACATTGCCCACAATTATCAACTTTCTAAGTCTTTCTGAGCAGGAGAAATCGCAAAACATAGTCATTTCTTCATTGCCGTCCAAAAACAACGCTTTTTTACACTCCTGTCTCCCTTTCTCTTGGAAACAATGACTTACATCAATTCTTTTACATAATTCTTGTTTCTCATGACATTTCTAACATTGCCCACAATTATCAACTTTCTAAGTCTTTCTGAGCAAGAGAAATCGCAAAAAGGTCATTTCTTCATTGCCGTCCAAAAACAACGCTTTTTTACACTCCGGTCTCCCTTTCTCTTGGAAACAATGACTTACATCAATTCTTTTACATAATTCTTGTTTCTCATGACATTTCTAACATTTCCCACAATTATCAACTTTCTAAGTCTTTCTGAGCAGGAGAAATCGCAAAACATAGTCATTTCTTCATTGCCGTCCAAAAACAACGCTTTTTTACACTCCGGTCTCCCTTTCTCTTGGAAACAATGACTTACATCAATTCTTTTACATAATTCTTGTTTCTCATGACATTTCTAACATTTCCCACAATTATCAACTTTCTAAGTCTTTCTGAGCAGGAGAAATCGCAAAACATAGTCATTTCTTCATTGCCGTCAAAAAACAACGCTTTTTTACACTCCTGTCTCCCTTTCTCTTGGAAACAATGACTTACATCAATTCTTTTACATAATTCTTGTTTCTCATGACATTTCTAACATTGCCCACAATTATCAACTTTCTAAGTCTTTCTGAGCAAGAGAAATCGCAAAACAGTCATTTCTTCATTGCCGTCCAAAAACAACGCTTTTTTACACTCCGGTCTCCCTTTCTCTTGGAAACAATGACTTACATCAATTCTTTTACATAATTCTTGTTTCTCATGACATTTCTAACATTGCCCACAATTATCAACTTTCTAAGTCTTTCTGAGCAGGAGAAATCGCAAAACATAGTCATTTCTTCATTGCCGTCCAAAAACAACGCTTTTTTACACTCCTGTCTCCCTTTCTCTTGGAAACAATGACTTACATCAATTCTTTTACATAATTCTTGTTTCTCATGACATTTCTAACATTGCCCACAATTATCAACTTTCTAAGTCTTTCTGAGCAAGAGAAATCGCAAAACAGTCATTTCTTCATTGCCGTCCAAAAACAACGCTTTTTTACACTCCGGTCTCCCTTTCTCTTGGAAACAATGACTTACATCAATTCTTTTACATAATTCTTGTTTCTCATGACATTTCTAACATTTCCCACAATTATCAACTTTCTAAGTCTTTCTGAGCAGGAGAAATCGCAAAACATAGTCATTTCTTCATTGCCGTCCAAAAACAACGCTTTTTTACACTCCGGTCTCCCTTTCTCTTGGAAACAATGACTTACATCAATTCTTTTACATAATTCTTGTTTCTCATGACATTTCTAACATTTCCCACAATTATCAACTTTCTAAGTCTTTCTGAGCAGGAGAAATCGCAAAACATAGTCATTTCTTCATTGCCGTCAAAAAACAACGCTTTTTTACACTCCTGTCTCCCTTTCTCTTGGAAACAATGACTTACATCAATTCTTTTACATAATTCTTGTTTCTCATGACATTTCTAACATTGCCCACAATTATCAACTTTCTAAGTCTTTCTGAGCAAGAGAAATCGCAAAACAGTCATTTCTTCATTGCCGTCCAAAAACAACGCTTTTTTACACTCCGGTCTCCCTTTCTCTTGGAAACAATGACTTACATCAATTCTTTTACATAATTCTTGTTTCTCATGACATTTCTAACATTGCCCACAATTATCAACTTTCTAAGTCTTTCTGAGCAGGAGAAATCGCAAAACATAGTCATTTCTTCATTGCCGTCCAAAAACAACGCTTTTTTACACTCCTGTCTCCCTTTCTCTTGGAAACAATGACTTACATCAATTCTTTTACATAATTCTTGTTTCTCATGACATTTCTAACATTGCCCACAATTATCAACTTTCTAAGTCTTTCTGAGCAGGA
>NW_027447820.1:0-23566 GCF_038048845.1 Mixophyes fleayi | reverse complement strand
CGTGACAGGAGCCTATCACAGAGACACAGTGGATGCCTATAACGTGCCTCAGTGATCTCATTACTTCCCAGTGAACTGGGGCTTCATCCTCATGACCACCGTTTTACCCACAAATTGGCCGCCTCTGTGTGCAGGCAACAGATGCATTTTTAAATATGCAAATCTTTAAAGTGCTACTGTGGGGCTCCTGTACATTATACATGGTTAAAATGCTAATTAAACTTTGCAATGTACATTAAGAAAACAGAGGTGTAGATTTATCAAATCTTCTAAAAAGGAGGTGTTGCCCATAGCCACCAATCAGATTCTAGTTCACACTTCAGCAGGCCCCAGACATCTAACCTTCTGTACATTTTAGGAGGTTTTATTTATGCATTTTTATCCAATGCTTATCACCTCCAACAATCTGTGCAGAAGATTACAATTCTCCACAAATATGCAGCTTGAAACCAGACATATTAAGGATATTCTTACTGGAGCTGATGCAAGATACTACTTATCTTGGTTATTTTACTGAGCCATTGGTACTGTACTGTGCAGAGTAGGAGGAATCGTGTAATAGAGTAATATAAACCTGAAAACTAAATCTAATTAACTGGTACCAGTTGGAGCAATAGACAATTACTCAGTGAGCCTGGACTCCAGCAGTGTTTTTCAATGCAAGATAAAATAAAATCCCAGGATGCATTGTTCCAGGATGCATCCTGTATAACCACAGTGCAGAGCTTTAGAAAATGCTAAGAATTAACAGGTAATAGCTCAATTTTAACTGACATAAAACATAGCTTTCAACACATCAGTGTTACATCAGCCTTATAAATAAGGGAAAACAAAGAATAACGAAGGTACAATTAATTTTAATAGGTACAGTTACACTTTCCTGTAAGGATTCGTCCAAATAAATATTACTCTCCGGCAACATCATCATCATCATCATTTGTTTATATAGCGCCACTGCTTCCGCAGCGCTGTACAGAGAACTCACTCACATCAGTCCCTGCCCCATTGGAGCTTACAGTCTAAATTCCCTAATATACACACACACAGACACAGACAGAGAGAGAGACTAGGGTTAATTTGATAGCAGACAATTAACCTACTAGTATGTTTTTGGAGTGTGGGAGGAAACCGGAGGAAACCCACGCAAACACGGGGAGAACATACAAACTCCACACAGATAAGACCATGGTCGGGAATTGAACTCATGACCCCAGCGCTGTGAGGCAGAAGTGCTAAACACCAGGGCCGAATATACCGCTAGGCACCTGCCTAGGGCCTAGCGGTTCTCAGGGGGCCCAGATTGGGGGGGGGGGGGGCAGGGGCGCATGGAGGATTTTTTTGGGGGGGGTTTCCTCCGCCCCCGAAAAAAAATTAATTCCTAGAGACCTGCCGCGCATGCGTGGCAGCTCCGTTTCGGCTGCACTGTAGTATACAGCAGGCGCCTAACTGTCAAAGAAGTGTCCGCGGCAGTGCTGTATACAATACAGCACCGCCGTGGACGCTTCTTAGACAGCGCCGCGGCTGCTGTATACTACAGTGCCGATATGTAGGGCACTTTTTAGCGGAGGGGGGGGGTTTCTGGAGAACCATAAACCCCCCCCCTGTGTGCGCCACTGGGGGGGGGGGAAGAAAAATAAATACATTTGCGGCCCCTCCCCCAACTTGCGGCGTGGCAAAGAATACTTGTGTAAATATTATGTGCATTACTAGGTCAACGTGCTCCTAGTGATCTGCCTGAATAGATAAAATTGCAATGTAAATATCACAATGAACAATGTTGGTTGACACATAAGCAGGTGAGTAAACAAAAGATAAGGGGGTATTGGGATAAACTTATGAAGTTAACAATCCATGGTTGATGCTAGAAACATAATTATCAAACCATTGATGAATCATTCAAATCATTATAAAAATCAGGATAATGGGTACCGTAACATTTAAGGAGGAAACGGTGGTCCTATCCTCAATCAACATGTGCACGTCTTCCGATTTTGTAAAGATCTTCTGAAAGGGGTTGTTCAGGACAATGGGGTATATTTACTAAACTGTGGGTTTGAAAAAGTGGAGATGTTGAATATAGCAACCAATCAGATTCTAGCTGTCATTTTGTAGAATGCACTAAATGATAACTAGAATCTGATTGGTTGCTATAAGCAACGTCTCCACTTTTTCAAACCCGCAGTTTAGTAAATCTAGCCCCATGTCTCTAACTATTCAGTTTCTAGGTAATAAGATTTCAGAGGTCATGGTCCAATCCTACCTCAAATTAAACAAAAATCAGCAAAAAATAGTAAGGAGTTTTTGTCAGAGTGTTTTAGGAAATGAAAGACTCCACAAATGTCTGTGTAATCCTAATCTTAGTCTTATATTGGATATATTTATGGCATATCACTAACAAGGGTAATAAGTACTTCACAGAATAATTTAATATTTTGAAGTCCTAATGTTATCAACCTCTAGGATGACCGAATGTCAGGCAAATATAGATATAACAATATCTATAATAAAATTGTTTATTTAATAAAGTACTATAATAAAACGCATCAATCCAAACTACAATGCCATAAAAAGATAAATAGTCTCACATAAAATAACTGAAACAATGATACATATAAAAGTACAGATTATATATCACACTAAGGGGCATATTCAATTGTTGGCGTTACAGCCAAAAGTAACGCGCCCCGCGCACTATTACCGTCATTACGGTAATAGTGCGCATAAATACCGTTATTACGGTACTTTTCTCGCTAGATTTCAGCTCGCGGCTCAGCTGAGACTAATGTTTAATGGCTCCGAAATGTCTATCACAATTGTGGCGTATAAAGAATACCTTCACATGCACAGAACCTGATCATCCAACAGGCTCAAGGGCGCACGGCTTTGAGGGGGGCGCATAATTTTTAGTTGGTCAAAAATTGTGACAGAGAGAGGTATAAACTGAAATTAATTTTAAAAATATAAGAGAATAGTTGTTCTCCAAAGTAAAAAGAAATCATGAAAGAAAAATATAGTAAGGTTTTTAATCTTGACGTATTCCCCTGGTAAAGGCTGAAGACTATCAGTCAACCATTGGTGGGCGCTTGAGGATAAGCAAATAGGATATGGATGGTGTGAGGCATAGGAGTGACAATCCCCTTCACTTTCACCCTCTGTAGAACTCGCTCATTACTCCATTCTGCTACACACGTCTAATTTTAACAAAAATTAAATGAGTAACAATTTCGAGATTGGGTCTCACGCAGCTTCCGGTGTAAGAGTGTTCTGGAGTATCAAAAAAAGACCCAACGCGTTTCGTCTCTAATGCGAGACTTTCTCAAGGGTGAATGTATGTAAATTGTGACTTATGTGCATTTTTGTGTGGCGCTATCTTGTGATTGGCTCAGGACAAGGACCCATTTATTTCATTACCACATAAATCAGACACAGTTACTATGGAATCTAAAATATGGTACCAAAAATTTCTTAAAGGATGTATTGCAATCCAACACAAATAGTTTTCACCACAAATAATGAAAACGATATACATATATATGTATAATAACTGCATTCAAAAGTGTCAAAATCTAACACTCTAGCAATCTATCATTACTGCAATAAAGTTTTGTATTGGATCTGCGGCTGTTTAGTGCACATAGAAAATACAGCCTATCGGGTATATGAAATGAGTGCTACCCATTTCTAACAAGGTGGAATATTTCTTAAAATTATATCACAGAAAATAAATGGCATTATGTCACAATACTTTGTAATTAGGAAAACGTGTGTGTCTAATAAGTAATAACTGACACTTAGCCTGTGGTTTAAGTCTAAATTCCTGATTTGTAAAAGAAAAAGATGTGTATAGTTGGGGCACTCGTTAGAATGTTCTGATCGTTAAAAATTTGTATTATCTTTATTAAATCTCATTAAAAATTCATAAATCCTGATTCAGAATAATAGCCAAATATAAAATAGTGTACTAAATTAGTGAAAGTGAATAAATGTGTAATTAATGTGATTTAAAATTGCAGATGTAAAATATATATTATTTTGCTTTTGCAAGTTGGTATATCTATCTGTGTATGGGTGCAACTTTAGGTATAGAATATATATATACCCTGAGTAGATATAGCTATAAAGTTAAATCTAGAGGATTTTGAAAGAAATATACATTGTGCGACTGGAACTAACCATTTCTTCAATAGTTTAAATTCCCCAACACACACACAGACACACTAGGGTTAATTTTGTCAGCTCCAATTAATCTACCAGTATACGTTTGGAGTTCTAAACAAAAAAAAACCAATGTCCGCACAGTCAGGGCCCTCTTAACAACATATGGGGCCCCCGGGCAAAGCAGTGCACCGGGGCCCCTATATATATATATATATATATATATATATATATATATATATATATATATTAATATTAAAAAAAAATAATGATTATGTATATGGGCCCTGCAGCCCAGGGGGCTCGTCAGAGGCAGCGAGAGAAAAAAGTTCCTGAAAAAAAGAAGAAGAAAATACTTACCTTGCTCTCAGCTGGCGATCCGGCTCCCTCCCTGGTCTGGTCTCCTCCTCCGTGCTGTGCTCCGCAATGGATGTTGGGCGGGCGTGATGACGTCACGACCGACATGCACTGCGAGCGCCTTTGACGGGCCCCTTGGGCTGCAGGGCCCCCGGGCTCCTGCCCATCGTGCCCTATGGAAGAGACGGCCCTGCGCAAAGTACAGTATGACATGGAGTACTGAAAGTAAAACACTGTACCAACATGATTTTGTATGCCCAAAGACTGAGGTATTAACATACTGAAATCCTGTTTCTTTATCAGCATACACAATATTTTTGTTATGCAATGCGACAAAGTTACTCCGAGTAAATATAGCACTTACCTTCATCATCATCATCATCATTTATTTCTATAGCGCCACTAATTCCGCAGCGCTGTACAGAGAACTCACTCACATCAGTCCCTGCCCTATTGGAGCTTACAGTCTAAATTCCCTAACATACACACACACACACACACACACACACACACACATAGACATATACCTTAGTTATGTTACTGGACTATTGTTGGTAGGAGGAACTGTGTAAAAGTAATATAAACCTAATTATAATTGACCGGTACCAGTGATTGCAATAGACAACTACTGAGGTTGGTACATTTTACTGAATAAAGTCATTTTATACTTATGACTTCATGATTTCATTCAAGTGCTTCTTGTTTGCTTAAAAACTGCAATAGTTACATATTTCCAAATGGAGAAAACTGTCCATTTACAATAATTATAAATAATGTACTTATCAGTATTTTGTAATATTGTTGAGGTATGAAAGATTAGAAATGACGGCTGATGTATAATTTTCATGTTACAGTATTGTCACATAGAGACACGTCCATATAGTCTTGACATACATCAGGTACATTGTCTCCACCCAACTATCAGATACTAGGGACTGCAATCAGATACTAGGGACTGCAATCAGATACTAGGGACTGCAATCAGATACTAAGGACTGCAATCAGATACTGAGGGCAGCAATCAGATACTAAGGACTGCAATCAGATACTGAGGGCAGCAATCAGATACTAGGGACTGCAATCAGATACTAAGGACTGCAATCAGATACTAGGGACTGCAATCAGATACTAGGGACTGCAATCAGATACTGAGGGCTGCAATCAGATACTGAGGACTGCAATCAGATACTGAGGGCAGCAATCAGATACTGAGGTCTGCAATCAGATACTGAGGACTGCAATCAGATACTGAGGACTGCACTCAGATACTAGGAGCTGCAATCAGATACTAGGAGCTGCACTCAGATACTAAGGTCTGCACTCAGATACTGAGGACTGCAATCAGATACTGAGGACTGCACTCAGATACTAGGAGCTGCAATCAGATACTAGGGACTGCACTCAGATACTGAGGGCAGCACTCAGATACTAGGGACTGCAATCAGATACTGAGGGCAGCAATCAGATACTGAGGGCAGCAATCCACAACCAAAACAAATGCATTACTGGGAAACTGATCATTTTTATAACAGGGACATTTTTAGTGTCAAATATGCAACATCAGGGACAGCAGGCAGCTATGGCAATATAATGTCTTATTTTCACTGGTCACTATATTTAATTAGATTTACAGACTAGATTCTACCGATGGCTGCATCAGGGAAGGTGCCCTCATTAATGATGGCGGAGCAGTGACTGACAACTCATCTTTCACGGTCGGCCGCTAGAGGGCGCTCCATCCCTCTCCGCGCAGGCGCAGTGTCCCCCGCATGGCAGTCGGCCGCCTGTTTACAGGGAGAGCTGGGTCGCAGCCTCGGCTTATGCTGACGGCTCCGCCCTCCTGTAGCTCCTCCTACTCGGGGGAGGCCTGGCATGGGGACTGGATAAACCACTGCGGCCATGTACAGCCCGCAACGCCGGGACTTCATGTCCGTCACTCTCATCCAGCCGGACGGGACAGGAGGATACAACAACAGCAAGAGCTGGAGGAGGAGGTCCTGCTGGAGGGTAAGACCCGTGGGCAGCCCAATGGTTCCTGTGCTAGAGACTGGCAGAGACCACCCTGCTGCCCACTGTGCACTGAGAGCCCACCTTAGTGATTCTCCAGGCTGCAAGGAGTTAATAACACCTGTCATCAGTATGCAAGGAGTTAATAACATCTGTCTTAGGTCACCCCCTCATCAGTATGCAAGGAGTTAATAACATCTGTCTTAGGTCACCCCTTCATCAGTATGCAAGGAGTTAATAACATCTGTCTTAGGTCACCCCCTCATCAGTATGCAAGGAGTTAATAACATCTGTCTTAGGTCACCCCTCATCAGTATGCAAGGAGTTAATAACATCTGTCTTAGGTCACCCCCTCATCAGTATGCAAGGAGTTAATAACATCTGTCTTAGGTCACCCCTCATCAGTATGCAAGGAGTTAATAACATCTGTCTTAGGTCACCCCTCATCAGTGTGCAAGAAGTTAATAACATCTGTCTTAGGTCACCCCCTCATCAGTATGCAAGGAGTTAATAACATCTGTCTTAGGTCACCCCCTCATCAGTATGCAAGGAGTTAATAACATCTGTCTTAGGTCACCCCTCATCAGTATGCAAGGAGTTAATAACATCTGTCTTAGGTCACCCCCTCATCAGTATGCAAGGAGTTAATAACATCTGTCTTAGGTCACCCCTCATCAGTATGCAAGGAGTTAATAACATCTGTCTTAGGTCACCCCTCATCAGTATGCAAGGAGTTAATAACATCTGTCTTAGGTCACCCCCTCATCAGTATGCAAGGAGTTAATAACATTTGTCTTAGGTCACCCCCTCATCAGTATGCAAGGAGTTAATAACATCTGTCTTAGGTCACCCCTCATCAGTATGCAAGGAGTTAATAACATCTGTCTTAGGTCACCCCCTCATCAGTATGCAAGGAGTTAATAACATCTGTCTTAGGTCACCCCTCATCAGTATGCAAGGAGTTAATAACATCTGTCTTAGGTCACCCCCTCATCAGTATGCAAGGAGTTAATAACATCTGTCTTAGGTCACCCCCTCATCAGTGTGCAAGGAGTTAATAACATCTGTCTTAGGTCACCCCCTCATCAGTATGCAAGGAGTTAATAACATCTGTCTTAGGTCACCCCTCATCAGTATGCAAGGAGTTAATAACATCTGTCTTAGGTCACCCCCTCATCAGTATGCAAGGAGTTAATAACATCTGTCTTAGGTCACCCCCTCATCAGTATGCAAGGAGTTAATAACATCTGTCTTAGGTCACCCCCTCATTAGTATACAAGGAGTTAATAACATCTGTCTTAGGTCACCCCCTCATCAGGAGTTAAGGGGCTATGAGCCCCCTCTGTGGTGCCAGGCTGCAAATAGTTAATTACACCTGTTATAGACGGCCCATCGCTCTGACATTGTGTAAATGCAGCCAAACAATGAGATCCCAGACTCCCTAGTTGCCGACTATCCCAATTTTCAAAGTCCCAATTTTCCCCCAGGAAATAATAGTATTCTGTATATCCCTATGTTCTGCCTTCTGAGTAGATCATTATTGCAGAAGTGTAATTAATATGCAAGTAAACAACGTTATCACTAAGTTCAGTGCAAATGTGACTTGTAGCCCCCCCTAGACAATACAGCGGGTGATACGCTTAGATGTCCCTATAAATAATATTAAAATGCTGCAACTCTGTGGACTGGACGTTGGGATTTGAGCATTGTAATGTTTTCAGGCCTTAAATTGTTCCATATATATCATGTCACCTGACAGCCTATAGGTCAAAGTGCACAGAACCATTGCATCATTTGTGCATGACGTGTCCTCTGCATGTGGAGCCGAGATATAATTGACGTCTCCTGTGAACTTGGAGGTCTCCGGTGCACTTGGGGGCCCGTTACGCACTGCGCAGCGGCTGGGTATTTGCATTGGGGGTATAATGGTAATTGTTAGCAGGGGGAATCCCAGCAGGGAGGGAACTATAGACTATATGTGTAATTCAGGGGGCTCAGGTGGAACGAGACACAAAGACTGAGAAAATCATTCTGCTGTAGAGATGCACTCTGCCCGGCTGTGGGGGATGGCTCAGGTAATTGGAGAGTATCTGTCTGAATGCCCCCTTGTATATTGCAATTGAAAGACGTGTAAATAGCCTGTTGTGCAGAGCTTCAGTCCTTTTCATAGGTACAATACATTCCATACACACTGTGTGTGTGTGTGTGTGTGTGTGTGTGTGTGTGTGTTTACATGTTTTCAAATTTAAATAATGACAAATGATGTATGAATCAGTAGTTTGTCATTAAGTATGAACAATGGACTGTATAATATCCATAGGTCACAGTATTGTCACATACAGCACTGTCATTAGTGTTGCCTGGGGTATGTCGTCCCCACCCTAGCATGGATTGTATGTGTGTGATGGTCCCGTGACCGTTTATCAATCTCTATTTCCTGTACTATCTTGCAGAAATGGAAGCAGCTGTCTCGACTGCAGCGCAGTCTCATCCTCTTCCTGTGTGCTTTGCTGACTGTCTGTGGGGTGGTCTCTTTCTCCAACCTGGGCGAGCACTGGAAAAGTACGTGTCTCAATTTAGATTAAAAAAAAAAATTTCTTTGTTTATAATTAGAGCAGTAAATGGGTGCACACAAACAAAGCAAGAATCCGCTATTTACATTTCACTGCATTAACCCTGAAAACTATTTTTCACACTATTCACTGCATTATATTCTAATGCGCTCTCTTGTTTCCGATCCACTAGCGCGCACTCGGGCACGCTCGCTCTCTCCCTCTCTCTACGCACTCCTGCGTGGTTTCTTTCTCTACCAACAAATACATCTAGACATGAGTACACAGAGAGAAAAGACTGATCTCGCATTTGTACAAGAACACATAATTTCTATCTTTATACACTCACATAGGTGCACACGCTAAATACACCCTAAATGTATAAGGATTGATAAAATATGGAGGTAACTTAGTAGCATAATGGGGTAACACATTACTGGGATTTAAATTATACTCTCTTCTGAGAGTGGTTTAGTAACATCCTATAATATCTTGGCTGGTAAACTATAATGTAATGTATAGAAGGATTATATATACCGTATATATCATCATCTATTTATTTATATAGCGCCACTAATTCTGCAGCGCTGTACAGAGAACTCATTCACATCAGTCCCTGACCCTTTGGAGCTTACAATCTAAATTCCCTAACATACACACACACAGACCGAGAGAGACTTGGGGTAATTTAATAGAGGCTAATTAACCTACCAGTATGTTTTTGGAGTGTGGGAGGAAACACACGCAAACATGGGGAGAACATACAAACTCCACACAGATAAGGTCATGGTCGGGAATCGAACTCATGACCCCAGTGCTGTGAGGGAGAAGTGCTAACCACTAAGCCACCAATCTCTATAAAGTAAAAGATTTTGTCCCTTCTGTCTGTCTGTGTTTCTGATAACTGATACATGGCTACTTTGTCTATATTGGTATTACATTATAGTGAGTTTGATAACAGAATGTGGGCATTTAGCGACTAACACTGATTTGTGTATGTGGAGGTCAGTCGATAACTGTGATACTTGGGTGGTCTAGAACACGGTCAAACAAGGGAACCGCGTCAGTCGCTATCACGGATTCTTAGTTCTAAGTTAAAGGGAATACGTTATTCAACGCTGAACTGGAAACGTTGTTCTACTTTCTGTCTCTCGAGTGCAATGACATCCTTGTGTATTGCATGCACTGTCCTAATTAAGGCACAATGGGGGGGCATTTAGAAAAGCAGAGCACAGAAAATCTGGAGCACGATGTGGAATTGAGAATTTTATAGTGCCAAGTTTGATATTCTCGCCGCATACAGCGCCAGCCAATCAGGAAACGAACAAGGGGGGGGGGGGGGGGGGTGTCAGGATTTTATATTCCAGTTCTATTAACTACTTACTGATACATGTGTATGTTGGTCCAGATTTTACAAGCCTGACTGAAAGGAACGATGAAGGACGAGACTTGCCCGGACTTAATCCAGCTCAACCGGCCGTGTTACCGGCTCCTAAACAGGCAGATGATGGTGACCCCGAGCCTCCAAAGCCCCCTCTGCAGGTACCATGATCAATCGGGGGTAGTGGGCTACATTTATTTTAAAGGAGCTTTTCTGACCTACACACTAAATATTGTAACTTTTTGTTTTGTCATCTAGAAATCCAGGAGACCCAACAAACGCGGGCCGCCAAATTTACACCCACCACTCACCAAGAGCCCAAAACTGGAGGACAACGAGCAGAGACCAGAGGAGGCAGAGAACCAACAGCCTATCATTAGGTAGATGACTTGTGTCCTCTGTAGTCCCAGGGGCAACAGGAAGTCCAAACACGTGGTTTCCTGTTTAGAGTAACTGCAAAAGCCTTGCTGCTATCATTTCCTTTGCTTACTCCATGGCGCCCTTTATAATGGGCACCGTATACTATTCGAAACTGTTCCTAGTTTAGAAATCATGGAGGTTTCTAGAACCGTTCTAGATTTACAAATATATATAAATCCGTTTGTGTACACAAGACGTTACCTAATGGAGTCGGTGAACTCTATTCTCAATGCAGTAGGGAAGGGAGATTTTCTAACGTCGGCTTACAGGATGCCTATTTCCACATTCCTATTGGAATTCAGCAACATCAACCCTTTGGGCCGTATCTAGACAACATTCTTGTCATAGCAAAGTCGGAGCACGTTGCTAAGAGCATCGCAACACAAGTGATCAGGTACTTACCACGAAAAGTCACCTTGTACCTTCTCAACAACTCCAGTTCATGGGAGCTCAGATGCTGTAAAAGACGAAGTGTGTCCTTCACAGGAAAGGCTGCTCATGATTCAATCTTTGGCACACCAAATTCAGTGCCACAGACGGATTTCAATGAGGACTCTTCTCCATTTATTAGAGATGTTCTCTTTTGCCGTAGGTATTCTTCCATGGGCAAGGTGGCATATGCGAGACTTTCAACCGGATCTACTTGTCCAGTTGGCTCCCAAATTAGATTCCTTAGATGACAGTCAGTCTTTCAATGATGACAAAACAGACATTCGACTGGTGTCAGTATTCAAGGGTAAAACATCAAGGAATGGCTCTTTCAGAACCAGAGTGGATGGTGCTTACGAGACAGGATAGGGGAGATCATCTGCTTACAAAAATGATACAAGGCACATGGCCAAAGAACGAAAGAACTCCGCAGTTGAGTGTTCTGGAAATGAAGGCAGTTTGGTGTGCAAATCGGCATTTTCAGTCTCTAGATCAGAGATTCGGTCTTCCTGATATCGTTTTCAGTCAAGGTAGTCCAGTTGTACTCCCGTCTCAAGGACAACAGGGAACTTTGAGTAGTCCAGTTGTACTCCCGTCTCAAGGACAACAGGGAACTTTGAGTAGTCCAGTTGTACTCCTGTCTCAAGGACAACAGGGAACTTTGAGTAGTCCAGTTGTACTCCTGTCTCAAGGACAACAGGGAACTTTGAGTAGTCCAGTTGTACTCCCGTCTCAAGGACAACAGGGAACTTGGAGTAGACTCTCTGTCAATACCGTAGACTTTCAAGCTACGTTCGATGGTCCTTACTTTTCCCATCATTGTCCGCACTCTGAGGAAATGGACATAGTAGTGATCCTTCAGTTTTGGCCAGCCACTCATGGTTTGCAGTGGCTTGGAGAACGCTTCAGGTTTAATCTTGGCTTCTACATGCCGGTGAGATCTTCTACACCATATCGAACGATCACTATTGCGAAACAAAGATGTCTCTAATGAAGATATTGATTGTACAAATTCAAGCAAGGAAGTATAATTCTTCTATTATTTATTATAGAATCTGGAAACGATTTAATTTTGTGGTGTAAAGAGAAGAGACAGAATATCGCAGCTGGCAGTATCCCAGTTATTTCGGAATTTCTTAAAGATGGTTTTAAAGATCCGGCTATCTCCTCTGAAAGTTCAGATAACTGCGCTCAAGCATTCTTCTTGCATCTAAAGACCCTATTTTTTTATTTATTTTTTAAACCGTAAAAGATTACGGCCTGGGATTAAAACCTTGGTGGCAGCTTGAGGATCTAAATTATTGTTTTGGATGCCTTGATTTTGGAATCGTTTCAGCCTTTTCTCCTGAAATTGCTGACTGTTTAAAATATTGTTTCTAGTAGCAATTGCATCTGGTCGTCGAGCGGGAGAACGCAGAGTCCTTTGGGAACATCTTTGTAGACTAAGTAGTGTTAAGAACTAATCCGTTTCATTTACCTTGTTTCCTCTTTCATATCAGCCGAGGGATTATACTCCCATCTCTCACAGACAACTAATAATAGGACGAGCAGTTCCATTCTCTGACTCCTGCTAGAGTGATATCCAATTAAGGCTGGGTACACATTGCAGAAAATTTCTCCCAATGTGATATTGTTAACTATTTTACCAACGATTGAAAGTTCCAATCAGCAGCCTATTCGTGTGTACACACTATACACGTTTTTGAAAAGACTGTGGCTCTATAAACACTATAGAGATCTGCCTACGCTGCTGGCTGTGAGTGCACTTCAGAATTGACCAGACATCGTTGAACGAGATTTTTAGTCCGTTTATAAAATGAAATCAAACAATATGATGTGATTTGGAACGATAATCGTTTATCGTTGGAGTGTACACACTAATGCAATGTCGTTTATCGTGTGATCGGCCCGATAATCAGGTGGAAAACCCGTAGTGTGTACCCAGTCTAACTTTCCAGAACAACCTGTTTCGGGGAAGACTTGAGACAAGTTTTAAGTGTGCTCCATCCAAACCTAATTTGATGAGATGTATTGGAGATGTTATTGCACGGGGAACAAACGTGAAGTTCCTGAAATTCTAAAAGCATATTCTACAAGGGCTAAGGCTACCTCCTGGGCACACAAAGCTCAGGCCTCTCTGGCAGACATCTGCAAAGCAGCTGGTGATCATCTCTTCACGCTTTCACCAGACCACTGTAGCACCACTGGCCCCTCCCGTATGCATATGTCAAACACTCTACAAGCTCATTTCTCCAAATCAGGGCTGCAAAACTGTCAGTCACTCTGTGTCTGCTATGGCAAAATGCTGCAGAAGAATAAGAAACTTTGCGATCGAACCTGTCTAGACCTCAATACTATGGCCCATGAAGATCCCTGTTAGAACCCGTACATACATTGATACTTTGGCCTCTCGCTGTAATACAATCTCACTCCTGTATATATGTTTGTACCAACAGCTGGAGAGGAGCAGTGATCGAACCAGTCCAGACCTCTGCACCTACTGCAGTCAGAACGAAGGAACCCACCAAAGCTCCCTCTCAAGAAGTTGCAGAGCCAAAAGACCCAGGTATCGATGGTTCACTTCATTGAAAGTGTCTTGACCAACTATCTGAAATCTAAATTCATTTGTTTGATGTATTGCTTCCTTCTCACTCTTTTCTTCACTTGTTTTCTTTCTGATCGCCCTTTAGTCCCCACCAGCGAGCGGCAGGAGGCTGTGGCTGAGGCCTTTCGACACGCGTGGAAGGGTTACAAGCAGTTTGCCTGGGGCTACGATGAGCTGAAACCTATCTCCAAATCCTACAGCGAGTGGTTCGGACTCGGCCTCACCCTCATCGATGCCCTGGACACTATGTGGATCATGGGGATGAAAGAAGGTGATTGTCTCCTCTAATATGAGAGGGAACGAGCCCTCGCCTGCTATTTGCCTGCTGAACAAATGCTCCCAGTTCCGTGAAGAACTTGGGACGTTCCTGGTTGTGTATTAAGTGGTGTCTTTTCCATTTACAATGCAATCTAGTGGGGAGGAGATACCAGAACATAATTAATTGAAATTTGTGGGGAAAAAAACCTTTAATGACTCTTGAAATTCATAAGATTGTAAGGAATGACAAGTAGCTGTTTTGTCCTAGATAGCAACAGTTTTTTTTTATCATAATTAACAGGAAAAGAGATTCTGCAATCCACAAATGTATCATTAGCACACGTATACAGCTGGGGTATATTATTTACGCACTATGTTGGTTATGTCATGACAAAGCCTCATATATAATAATATAGGATTAATTTACTCACACTGTAGCAGTATATGTTCATTATACAGAGATTAGAAGTTACTGAGGAGTTCTGTCATCATATAAAGGTATTACCTGTATAATTTTATAGTAGACAAGATTGCCTAATGAACCCTGAATTGCTTGACCTCAGAACTCTTTATACAGATGTTTACAGGAGTTTATATCACTTCTGTATTCTAAAGACAATGAAATCGGGAGGAGCAACTATACAGAAAATAAAAGTTGGTTTATGTAAAAGATGATTTGATAACTGTTTAGAATATGTATAAAAGTTTCAGGAGATTATCAGCACTGAAGATAATTGACATAAAGTTGTGGGGGGATGATTTCTTTCTACGCACAGCAGACTTCCTGTCCGTAATCCCATTGAGGAACACTATGCGGACGGTGGCTGACAGAGAACAATCGCTGTTCTCCACTATCCTGACAAAATGCAGATACAATATTAAATGTCTTAACTGTTAAGGTGGGGGAACTATTACATGCGTAGATGCTATCAGTAGCTCTCTTATATAAAACTGTGTACTTTAAAGGATTCACAAAATAAGTTATATAATTAGAGGGAGTCTTTAACACAGAAATGCAAAAGTCTGACCTATAGGGTTAGATTTATCAAACCTTGTGAAAAGTGGAGGTGTTGCCCATAGCAGCCAATCTAGTAGGATATATATATATATATATATATATATATATATATATATATATATATATATATATATATATATATATATATATATATATATATAAATTAAAAATCCAACAGCGCCCCACTTCTGACTGCTGTCTGGTTTTAATTCGGGATATACATCCAAACCCCCAAAAAAACATATAAATAAATACTGATCTAGTAGGATGTGCTAGAAAACAGCTACAATCTGTATCCACCTAAGTGTTTTCCTACAACACACTACGTTGGTGCAGATAACCGGGGTGTCAGTTGTTTTTGCTCCTAATAATCACAAATACTGTATCTTTTTGTAAGCTGGATATTAACGTTGACCTGTATGAATTCAGTTTCCAACGATAGTAGTCTTGGCTTTTACGTACCCCTCTCTTTCCTACTCGGTGCAGGAAAATTTACGCAGAACTACTGTTTAGTTTTTTTGCTTTGTTGATTCGTTGTTGTTTTACCCTGTAAAACACTTGTACACATGTAAGTTTGTATTGCATTGCGGTTTGCAGCTAGGCGAGCGAGAGGGATGACACTAAACCATCTCTGTCTCCTGCCTTCAGAGTTTCAGGAAGCCAAGGAGTGGGTGGCCTCCAAGCTGACGTTCGACAAAAACGTTGACGTCAACCTGTTCGAAAGCACAATCCGGATATTAGGAGGGCTACTCAGCACGTACCACCTGACCCAGGACCCCCTGTTCCTTGATAAAGCGGTATGTCCCCCTCTCCATTACTTTTTACGTTGTTTTAGGGAACAATGTTTCTTCTGCTCTGTGAGCGATTGGTCTAGTCTAGTGGAATGTGGAACCTCAAGTACAATGTGCTGTTTCTGCAGGAAGAGCCGGGAGCATTTTGGACATGATGAAAATTGTTCCTCAGGTAACTGAAGCCAAGGTGGCGTTGCCCATAGCAACCAATCATACGTGCTTTTCATCTTGTAAACCGTACTATAAAAAAAAAATGACAGCTAGTATCTGGTTGCAATAGGCAACACTGTGTTACCTGTGGAATGTTTCATGAATGTCTCCATATAGAATCATTATCCATCTTTGTCTTCTGTAAGAGCGTATTAAAAGCCTTATCGTCATGAGCTGTTTTCACTGTGTCCTCAGAAAGACATTGGCACTCGCCTGCTCCCAGCCTTTAAAACCCCATCCAAGGTGCCTTACTCCGATGTGAACATTGGCAAAGGCACTGCCCACCCGCCTCGATGGACATCTGACAGCACCGTGGCCGAAGTGACCAGCGTCCAGTTGGAGTTCCGAGAACTGTCTCGATTGACGGGGGATGACCAGTTTAAAGTAAGTGGCTCCCTTCCTCCATGTTTCGGATCTATCAGGTCTCCTGGAGGATGGCAGTTTCTAATATTCCTTTCTTATTCAGAAAGTGGTGGATCAGGTCACCCAGCACGTCCATACCCTCTCTGGGAAACGTGATGGTCTCGTGCCCATGTTTATCAACACAAACAGTGGTCAGTTCAGCCATCTTGGAGTCTTCACCCTGGGGGCCCGAGCCGATAGCTACTACGAATATTTGCTTAAGCAGTGGATTCAGAGCGGGAAGAAAGAGAACTCGTAAGTTCCTTGTTCGATGGCTGTGTCAAAGCGAGTTTGTTCTCCATATGCTGTCCGAGTCCCCAAATGCTCCAATACTGCTCCGTGTTTCCACCCCTGTGACCTATCCCTTTCTCTCCAGGAGCTCCAGTCATTGCAGGAGGAAGCACCGTGACGCAGACTAAGCACTGGGCACTTCCTCCTGCAGTTACTGAATGAGTAGCTCTGGTGACTGTGGGAGTAGATGCAGCACAGAGGAGAAGGGAAGGCGCTGCTGTCAGTCACAGGAGGTGACCAGGCTGGGTCTTTGTGTCACCTTTATTGTATGAGTGACTTTGGGACTAGGAGTAGAGGTTCTGGGGAGGAAGAAGGTGTAGGTTGGTGATCAAGGGGGACCGACACTGGTCTTTCTGTCATTTCATTCGGTTCCAATCTTAAGTTCGAGTTCTAGAACTTGTCACCCAGTCCTGTGAAAGCAATATATAAAACATGTCTTAATATGAGTCCATTTTTCTGTGGCCTCTTATAGTTTCCTTCTGACCCCTCCCAACCCTTTTACTGGTAACATGAGAAACTTCTGTTCCATGTGGGGTGTATGAGAAGGACAAGTTCCTCTTGTCCTCCTCTATTCTGACTAATCTTATGTGCGTGCCGCCGACTCTTGCTTGCTTTGTGACCATCGAATTTGTTGTCTGTCCGTCCACAGGTTCCTGGAAGATTATATGCAGGCCATTGAAGGTGTCAAGAAGAACTTGCTGCGGAAGTCTGAGCCAAGTAGGCTGACGTTTGTGGGGGAACTATCTCACGGACACTTCAGCCCCAAAATGGTGAGGTTTTTACGCTCCTTTAAAGTAGGTCAATAAATCTCCTTCTTGTTTACGTCTTAATTGTTTAAAGGTCAACCTGTTTCTTAAATTAACCCGTTGGCTAAGTAGAAACAGTAACTGCTTAACTTTGTTTACTGCTTGTATTGAGGTCACTTCCTTAAATATTCTATATAGATGCAAAGCTGGGCTGTATATGTAAAGTGTCTTATATTGCGCTCTACCGCCATCTTGTGTAAGATCAAGAGTACTGCGGTCTTTTAATCTAAAAAATGTGCTGATGTGGTTGGATTATTTTAGACAATGTCCATTAATAGGCAAGTGCCTAGTCGCTGAAAACGCCACCTGCCTCTATCTATACTGGATCCACACAAAAGCACACTTAAGTAGGACTCCCACCATAGAGGACCTGATTTCCACACAATGGAAAATCTGAGCCCTGTGTCAGCCCCACTCCCTAATTTGTTATCCAGGTTAAAAATAATTTTTCTTTGTCAACTAACTAATGAAGCCCAGGTTATTGCTATTGGAATAATGGTGGGAAAAGCAAAAGCAGTCTATTAGGACATTGTGAAAAGCAGTCTGGTTGGTATATGATGTATAAGGGCCCCTATCACTAGGCTGTGCACTACAGCTCTGTATGCTATTCTCAGTACCTGTGCATGTGCATTACTGCACAGTGCTACTTCTCTTGTTTTGCTGGATAATCTACTAACTGCTTGTAGTCTAAGGCCCATTTCTTTCAAATAATTTTATAGCGTAACCTGAAGTGAGGTTTTGCAGAGGAAAGCTAGAGACTGACAATATGTGCCAGGAGAGAAACGGCCATGAAAAATATCCAAACACCCATAACCAAATATAAGACAATATTGGCCCTGTGCGAATACTAATTTTTATGTTTTTGTTGTCTTGGCGACAGTGTTCCGCTAAAGGACTTAACATGGGGCAGCACGGTGGCTCAGTGGTTAGCATTTCTGCCTTACAGCACTGGGGTCATGAGTTCAATTCCCGACCATGACCTTATCTGTGTGGAGTTTGTATGTTCTCCCCGTGTTTGCGTGGGATTCCTCCGGATGCTCTGGTTTCCTCCCTCACTCTAAAACATACTAGTAGGTTTATTGGCTGCTAACAAATTGACCCTAGTGTGTGTGTGTGTGTGTGTGTATGTTAGGGAATTTAGACTGTAAGCCCCAATGGGACAGGGACTGATGTGAGCGAGTTCTCTGTACAGCGCTGCGGAATTAGTGGCGCTACATAAATAAATGGTGGTGATGATGTCCATTCTTTGTAGAGAAATAAGTACTTTCTACCATGAGCTGCAGTGACGTCAGTCAGCCACCTGGTGGTGCTGCTCTTATAAAGGAGACATGAGTAGGGTTTTCAGGCAAGGTTGTCATGCTTGTCCCTTTCACTTGTGTTTTAGCAGCAACAATGTTGAAGTATTATTTGTTATTTGCTCGTCAGGTGACATCTCTGCCGACGGTGCAGAACCACACCATCTGTATTGTTTCTGGTTAAACTATAGTGTAATGCAACGCATGACCTTCACATATGTTCTCATAACAAGAAAGTTTTCCATTCTGTATTTAAAATAGATTTGGCCACTTGCGGTTACCTTGAAGGAAGAGTATGTAAAAGCTTAATCATGTTGTGCGTTATTCCGTTATAGCCCACTGCAACCGGGCTGTGTCCTGTCAGTCAAAAGCAAAAAGTTGAAATCTTTGACAGTGTACAATAAGTT
Source organism: Mixophyes fleayi (assembly GCF_038048845.1). Classification (NCBI taxonomy): domain Eukaryota; kingdom Metazoa; phylum Chordata; class Amphibia; order Anura; family Limnodynastidae; genus Mixophyes; species Mixophyes fleayi. The sequence goes on along the minus strand of NW_027447820.1, from coordinate 4,182 downwards.
AGATCTGTCTATTAACTCTACAGTAGTTGGAAGACTGATCTCGCTGCTTTCTTGAACTTTTTTGTTTTTTTCCCCCCTTATTGCGAATTCCCTGATTATCTGGCCCTCTTTTTTTATTTTTTTTAAAAAAAAAAAAGTAAATGCCCCCCAGTGTCTTGAACACATGAAGGGGGCATTTACTTTTTTTTTTTTTTCTGTGACCGGTTACATTTCCAAATGAAGTCCCTTGAGACTAATGGTAAAACCGTGTACCATGGATAATTGTTATAATGCCCCTTTTAAACCATCCTGTGATAATAGCTTTTTATTCTGATCATTACTCTGTGCCCACAGGACCATCTGGTGTGTTTTCTCCCGGGGACGCTGGCATTGGGCGCCCACAACGGTATAACCAGCGACCACATGGAGATTGCTGTATCTCTGATGGAGACGTGTTACCAGATGTACAAGCAGATGGAGACCGGTCTGAGCCCGGAGATCTCTCACTTTTTCCTGCACGCTGCCAAGGGGAGCAAAGACATTGACGTCAAGGTGAGCAGCCGCCATCGCTAGTCGCCGACCGCTGGTTCGCGGCTTGTGCTTTATCCACTGTTATAGAAATCGGAACTGTCACCGCCAAAGGGCACTTGTGGCCTAACTTTAATCCCTGGCATTCTTTACTGAAGACCTCCGCCTTGGTGGGGATTTACTTACCCCTCCTAGGGGCCCCCTGCAGTTTGCTTTTTTCAGCACGGGTCCATACATGCTCTTGACAAGTGCCCTCTGCTGGTCAGATGCAGTAAAGCTGGCATACATGATGCACAGGAAGAGTGCCCAATCTAAGCGCTAGCTCTCACATGTTGTTACATCTGCTGTCCAGCAGAGGTCCCTAGACACACACCTTATATACATTGTGTCTCCATCCATGTAAATACATGGAATGCCGTGTATTTTATCTAAAATGTGTCTGGAACAAGTGTCCCAAAATGTGCCTGTTCCTCTGACGTCTGTAATGTGTCCAGTAACATGAGATACACGTTCCTGTATATGTGTCAGTCGCGCTCTGAGCTTTGTGTGATCCTGACGCTGCGTTTGTCTTTTCCGTGAAACCTGCAGACCGCGGACAGACACAACCTCCTGCGCCCTGAGACGGTGGAGAGCCTGTTTTATCTGTATCGCTTCACCGGCGACACCAAGTACCAAGACTGGGGCTGGGAGATTTTACAGAGCTTCAACAAGTACACACGGGTACTGTATTACCGCAGAGAACGGTTTAATAACCTATTTAATACCTAGCGCTGTCAGTAGGTGGCTCCATCACAAGCTTATTGCTGTAGGTGTTGGGGCTTACTGAAGAATGTGGTGTAAAGACCGATAATGTACTGTAATCCTTAGCAGCCAATCAGCTGTCTAATATCCGCCTGGTTAATTTACTAATTCTGAACTGTTTGCAGTAGGTTACAGCACTTGTTCTATCTGTACCGTTTTTATTGGAGCAGAAATATTCAGCTCTCTGGAACCTCTCCTTCTTGAGTGTTGAGTGTTTTTGGTCTCTGGAGCCCAGAGCAACAACCACTTATAGAGGCATCCCGCATCGTTACACCAGCGGTTTTCTTCCATTGATTCCTGACGCGGTCGCCATAACCAAAACATCACCTTTTTCAGTTTTAACAATATCTATTTCGGGTATTGGACTTTTCATATATTGCACCTTGACTCAGTAATCTGTTGCTCAAAGGAGAGCTCCAGCAAAAATAGCACACGCTCCGTAGGAAAGCCTCACTCATGAGTAGCAGTCTTGTGGGTTTTTTTTTTTTTTATCTCTGTAGTATTTAGTTACCTACTGTTTTTAATCATTATTTTCTATTTTACTGGTTACTTTTGTTTCTTGCTCATTACAGTGACATTTGCTGTACGTCAGGCATTATACGATAATTACAACAGTTCCTTTATGGGTTATAAAGTTGATTTGTCATCAAGACAAATCAACTTTATAACCCAAAACATAAATATATACCCCCTTCCCGATGACACGTGAACTTTAATAGTCGTCTGGTGGAACCTGTATTTGATGTTGTGAAGACACAAGTGTATTCTATGTGGTGAGGACCTGTCCACTAATATACATTACATCTTCTCAGGTCCCCACTGGAGGTTACAGTTCCATCAACAACGTTCAAAGTACCACCAGCCCGGAGCCACGGGACAAGATGGAGAGTTTCTTCCTGGGGGAGACGCTGAAGTACCTATTCCTGCTTTTCTCCGATGACGTAGATCTTCTCAACTTGGACAAGTTTGTTTTCAACACTGAGGCCCATCCGCTTCCAATCTGGACATCCTAGCAGATGGTGATTACCGCTAAACCTTTTGTATCTGATTGAGCAATTGGGTCCCCCCTGCTGGTCAGCGAAGGTCTGCGTCTGTTAACGCTGCTGTACTCAATACATCATGGTATTCCGTTGTAGGTTTTCTTGTCTACTGTACCAAGCAGAACATTATATCCACGGTCCGGTACATGCAACGGGTGCAGAGGATATCAGACCTAGAACCCGTCAGAACACCCAACTCAGGACTAGAAAACCGGACCTTTTTAAAGACAGAGGCCAGTAGAGCGACCGCCAAGAAGGACTACGGAAACTTTGTGACTCTTGTAATGTGATCTTTTATAACTCAGGAATGAAGCAGATGAATCTGAGCCTTCAAACGCAAACATTTAATCCAGAGATCTGCCAGTGCAGGACTGTCGTTTAATTCAGAGATCTGCCAGTGCAGGACTGTCGTTTAATTCATAGATCTGCCAGTGCAGGACTGTCGTTTAATTCCGAGATCTGCCAGTCCAGGACTGTCGTTTAATTCCGAGATCTGCCAGTGCAGGACTGTCGTTTAATTCAGAGATCTGCCAGTCCAGGACTGTCGTTTAATTCATAGATCTGCCAGTGCAGGACTGTCGTTTAATTCATAGATCTGCCAGTGCAGGACTGTCGTTTAATTCCGAGATCTGCCAGTCCAGGACTGTCGTTTAATTCAGAGATCTGCCAGTCCAGGACTGTCGTTTAATTCAGAGATCTGCCAGTCCAGGACTGTCGTTTTATCAGGCCAGAAAGCCGTCCCGCTTGTTTTACTTGGGAACACTGTGACTGAATTCCACACTAGCTGCAACCGCGTATCCCATCCGCTTAACGTGTAAATATTGATGGTTTAATCCCCCCTTCCCATCTCTTAATTTCTAACAATCCAATCATTCCAAACTTGGATCTATAGGTGCCCGGGCGTTTCAATCACGTATATCAATAAGGAAATGGTTTGTTTTTCACTTAATTTATTTCTCGATGTTTACTATACTGTTCAGAGGTCTATTAGATACTTTCTTACTATAACTGGCATTTTAAATATTTCTTCTCATGCCTTTTAACTGGATATTTGTACTGTTTAAGGGGTTGTCCATTGGTTTCAGATAAAAAGACACCACTTTGCTATGTGACGGGGGCAGGTCAGAAAGAGATATTGAACAAAAGTGAACAAACCCTTTAAATCACGATTTAGACACGAATATTTGGCCCAATTAGATTAAATTTTTGGTTTTGGTTTTTAAATAGAAAATGAGTTTGCTGTCTGTATTACTGCTAGACACTCCTCATCCTGTTTCTGGTCCTGCTTGATATCATCCAACGTGATACACGTAACACTGCACTGTTTTTTGGGGGGGGGGGAGTGCAAACCAAATCGTATTGTTATAAGGTGGCCCGTTGACTGCTGGCAGATTGTATAATGTGTGTGTGTGGTTCACCGGTCCTTCTGTTGGGCAACCGCAGATAATGATTTTGTCCCATGCGTGTTAAATATTACAGAAATGGTTGAAAAATAATATATGCTTTCTTTATAATATATATAAAGTTTTTATTTGATATTAGTGGTGGGTTACATATTTTGGTGTGTGAAATGTGTATATATGTATAAATATATTGATTTTTTTTTCTCCTTTTATAGGGGTATCTCCAAAAGGGTCCCTTAGTGGTAAAGATAGAACAAGTCCTTAATAATATGGTCAGCGATTTACTAAATAAAAAATGCTTTACGTAAACCTTGACACAATGTTGTCATTAAATCTCCACGCCCGCCCCAATGATACAGGTGACACAGAATAGAACGTTTCCTAAATGAGGCAATATGGAGTCTGGAGATACAGGTCAACCGTCCATACTT
>NW_027447819.1:0-23589 GCF_038048845.1 Mixophyes fleayi | reverse complement strand
ATTCATGATTCATGATTTAGAATCATGAATTATGATTCATGATTCATGATTCATGATTCGATTCATGATTCATGATTCAATTCATGATTCATGATTCAATTCATGATTCATGATTTATGATTCATGATTCAATAAATGATTCATGAATTCAATTCATGAATCGATTCCTGATTCAATTCATGATTCATGATTCGATTTATGATTTATGATTCATAAATTCAATTCATGATTCATGTTTCATGAATTCAATTCATGAATCGATTCCTGATTCAAATTATGATTCAATTCAAGATTCATGATTCGATTCATGATTCATGATTCGATTCATGATTCATGATTCAATTCATGATTCATGATTCATGATTCAATTCATGATTCATATTTCGAATCATGATTCTTGATTCATGATTCATGATTCATGATTCGATTCATGATTCATGATTCAAGATTCAATTCATAATTCATGATTCATGATTCAATTCATGATTCATGCTTCATGATTGATGAATCAATTCATGATTCATGATTCAATTCATGATTCATGATTCAATTCATGATTCATGATTCAATTCATGATTCGATTCCTGATTCATTTCATGATTCATGATTCGATTTATGATTCATGATTAGTGATTCAATTCATGATTCAATTCATGATTCAATTCATGATTCATGATTAAATTCATGATTCAATTCATGATTCGTGATTCGATTCATGATTCATGTTTCAAATCATGATTTATGTTTCATTATTCAATTCATGATTCATGATTCCTGATTTATGATTCATGATTCATGATTCATGATTTAATTCATGATTAATGATTCATGATTCAATTCATGATTCAATTCATGATTCATGATTCAATTCATGATTCATGATTCATGATTCCTATTTAGATTCATGATTCATGATTCAATTCATGATTCATGATTCAATTCATGATTCATGATTCGATTCATGATTCATGATTAGTGATTCAATTCATGATTCAATTCATGATTCAATTCATGATTCATGATTAAATTCATGATTCAATTCATGATTCGTGATTCGATTCATGATTCATGATTCAATTCATGATTAATGTTTCATTATTCAATTCATGATTCATGATTTCTGATTTATGATTCATGATTCATGATTCATGATTTAATTCATGATTAATGATTCATGATTCAATCATGATTCAATTCATGATTCATGATTCAATTCATGATTCATGATTCATGATTCATGATTCCTGATTAGATTCATGATTCATGATTCAATTCATGATTCATGATTCAATTCATGATTCATGATTCAATTCATGATTCATGATTTATGATTCATGATTCAATTCATGATTCATGATTCAATTCCTGATTCAATTCATGATTCATGATTTAAATCATGATTCATGATTAATGATTCATGATTCATGATTAATGATTCAATTCATGATTCAATTCAAGATTCATGATTCGATTCATGATTCATGATTCAATTCATGATTCATGATTCAATTCATGATTCATGATTCATGATTCATGATTCATTTCATGATTCATGATTCGATTCATGATTCAATTCATGATTCATGATTCATGATTCGATTCATGATTCAATTCAAGATTCATGATTCGATTCATGATTCATAATTCGATTCATGATTCATGATTCGATTCATGATTCATTTCATGATTCATGATTCGATTCATGATTCAATTCATGATTCAATTCATGATTTATGATTCGATTCATGATTCATGATTCGATTCATGATTTATGATTCATGATTCAATTTATGATTCATGATTCATGATTCCTGATTCAATTCATGATTCATGATTCGATTCATGATTCAATTTATAATTCATGATTCATGATTCTTGATTCATGATTCATGATTCGATTCATGATTCGATTCATGATTCATGATTTGATTTATGATTCAATTCATGATTCATGATTCATGATTCTTGATTCATGATTCATGATTCGATTCATGATTCGATTCATGATTCTTGATTCATGATTCATGATTTGATTCATTATTCGATTCCTGATTCATGATTCGATTTATGATTCTTGATTCTTGATTCAATTCATGATTCATGATTAATGATTCAATTCATGATTCAATTCATGATTCAATTCATGATTCATGATTCATTTCATGATTCAATTCATGATTCATGATTCCTGATTCATGATTCTTGATTCAATTCATGATTTTATTCATGATTCATGATTTGATTCATGATTCATGATTCAATTCATGATTCATGATTCAATTCATGATTCATTATTCATGATTCGATTCATGATTTATGATTTAATTCATGATTCATGATTCAAGATTCATGATTCAATTCATGATTCATGATTCATGATTCAATTCATGATTCATGATTCAATTCATGATTCATGATTCATGATTCGATTCATGATTCATGATTCAATTAATGACTCAAGATTCATAATTCAATTCATGATTCATGATTCGATTCATGAATCTTGATTCATGATTCATGATTTGATTCATGATTCATGATTCAATTCATGATTCATGATTCAATTCATGATTCATGATTCATGCTTCAATTCATGATTTATGATTCGATTCATGATTCATGATTCATGATTCAATTCATGATTCATGATTCATGATTCAATTCATGATTCAATTCATGATTCATGAATCAATTCATGATTCATAATTCATGATTTATGATTCAATTCATGATTCATGATTCATGATTCATGATTCATGATTTAATTCATGATTCAATTCATGATTCAATTCATGATTCATGAATCAATTTATGATTCATGATTCATGATTCAAATCATGAATTATGATTCATGATTCATGATTCATGATTCGATTCATGATTCATGATTCAATTCATGATTCATGATTCATGATTCATGATTCATGATTCAATTCAGGATTCATGATTTATGATTCATGATTCAATAAATGATTCATGATTTAATTCATGAATCGATTCCTGATTCAATTCATGATTAATGATTCGATTTATGATTTATGATTCATAAATTCAATTCATGATTCATGATTCATGATTCAATTCAAGATTCATGATTCATGATTCAAATTATGATTCAATTCAAGATTCATGATTCGATTCATGATTCATGATTCAATTCATGATTCATGATTCATGATTCAATTCATGATTCGAATCATGATTCTTGATTCATGATTCATGATTTGATTCATGATTCATGATTCAAGATTCAATTCATAATTCATGATTCATGATTCAGTTCATGATTCATGCTTCATGATTGATGAATCAATTCATGATTCAATTCATGATTCATGATTCAATTCATGATTCATGATTCAATTCATGATTCGATTCCTGATTCATTTCATGATTCATGATTCGATTTATGATTCTTGATTCATGATTCAATTCATGATTCATGATTTGATTCATGATTCATGATTAGTGATTCATTTCATGATTCAATTCATGATTCAATTCATGATTCATGATTCAATTCATGATTCATGATTAAATTCATGATTCAATTCATGATTCGTGATTCGATTCATGATTCATGATTCAATTCATGATTCATGTTTCATGATTCAATTCATGATTCATGATTCATGATTCATGATTCATGATTCATGATTCATGATTCGATTCATGAATCTTGATTCATGATTCATGATTTGATTCATGATTCATGATTCATGATTCAATTCATAATTCATGATTCATGATTCAATTCATGATTCATGATTCAATTCATGATTAATGATTCATGATTCAATTCATGATTTATGATTTGATTCATGATTCATGATTCATGATTCAATTCATGATTCATGATTCATGATTAATGATTAATGATTCATGATTAATGATTCAAGATTCAATTCATGATTGAATTCATGATTGAATTCATGATTCATGATGCAATTCATGATTCAATTCATAATTCATGAATCAATTTATGATTCATGATTCATGATTCATGATGCAATTCATGATTCAATTCATAATTCATGAATCAATTTATGATTCATGATTCATGATTTATGATTTAATTCATGATTCATGATTCAATTCATGATTCAATTCATGATTCATGAATCAATTTATGATTTATGATTCATGATTCATGATTCAATTCATGATTCATGATTCATGATTCGATTCATGATTCAATTCATGATTCAATTCATGATTCATGATTCATGATTCGATTCATGATTCAATTCATGATTCCTGATTCGATTCATGATTCATGATTCCAATTCATAATTCATGATTCAATTCATGATTCATGGTTTAATTCATGATTCATGATTCAATTCATGATTCGATTCCTGATTCAATTCATGATTCATGATTCGATTTATGATTCATGATTCATAAATTCAATTAATGTTTCATGATTCATGATTCAATTCATGATTCATGATTCATGATTTGATTCATGATTCATGATTCATGATTCAATTCATGATTCATGATTCATGATTCATGATTCAATTCATTATTAATAATTCATGATTCATGATTAATAATTCATGATTCATGATTTAATTCATGATTCATGATTCATGATTCGCTTCATGATTCAATTCATGATTCAATTCATGATTCATGATTCATGATTCGATTCATGATTCAATTCACAAAAGATTCATGATTGGATTCATGATTCATGATTCGATTCATGATTCATGATTCAATTCATGATTCAATTCATGATTCATTTCATGATTCATGATTCATGATTCAATTCAAGATTCATGATTCATGATTCAAATTATAATTCAATTCAAGATTCATGATTCGATTCATGATTCAAGATTCAATTCATAATTCAAGATTCATGATTAAATTCATGATTCATGATTCGAATCATGATTCTTGAATCATGATTCGATTCATGATTCATGATTCAAGATTCAATTCATAATTCATGATTCATGATTCAATTCATGATTCATACTTCATGATTGATGAATCAATTCATGATTCATGATTCAATTCATGATTCATGATTAAATTCATGATTCATGATTCAATTCATGATTCGATTCCTGATTCATTTCATGATTCATGATTCGATTTATGATTCTTGATTCATGATTCAATTCATGATTCATGATTCGATTCATGATTCATGATTAGTGATTCATTTCATGATTCAATTCATGATTCAATTCATGATTCATGATTAAATTCATGATTCAATTCAGGATTCGTGATTCGATTCATGATTCATGATTCAATCCATGATTCATGTTTCATGATTCAATTCATGATTCATGATTCATAATTCATGATTCATGATTCATGATTCATGATTCGATTCATGATTCATGTTTCAATTCATGATTCATGATTCATGATTCGATTCATGAATCTTGATTCATGATTCATGATTTGATTCATGATTCATGATTCATGATTCAATTCATGATTCATGATTCAATTCATGATTCATGATTCAATTCATGATTCATGATTCATGATTCAATTCATGATTTATGATTTGATTCATGATTCATGATTCATGATTCAATTCATGATTCATGATTCAAGATTCAATTCATGATTGAATTCATGATTGAATTCATGATTCAATTCATGATTCATTATTCAATTCATGATTCAATTCATAATTCATGAATCAATTTATGAATCATGATTCATGATTTATGATTCAATTCATGATTCATGATTTATGATTCAATTCATGATTCCTGATTCATGATTCATAATTCATGATTTAATTCATGATTAATGATTCATGATTCAATTCATTATTCAATTCATGTTTCAATTCATGATTCATGATTCATGATTCCTGATTCGATTCATGATTCAATTCATGATTCCTGATTCGATTCATGATTCAATTCATGATTCCTGATTCGATTCATGATTCATGATTCAATTCATGATTCATGATTCAATTCATGATTCATGATTTATGATTCATGATTCAATTCATAATTCATGAATCAATTTATGAATCATGATTCATGATTTATGATTCAATTCATGATTCATGATTTATGATTCAATTCATGATTCCTGATTCATGATTCATAATTCATGATTTAATTCATGATTAATGATTCATGATTCAATTCATTATTCAATTCATGATTCATGTTTCAATTCATGATTCATGATTCATGATTCCTGATTCGATTCATGATTCAATTCATGATTCCTGATTCGATTCATGATTCATGATTCAATTCATGATTCATGATTCAATTCATGATTCATGATTTATGATTCATTATTCAATTCATGATTCATGATTTAATTCATGATTCATGATTCAATTCATGATTCGATTCCTGATTCAATTCATGATTCATGATTCGATTTATGATTCATGATTCATAAATTCAATTCATGTTTCATGATTCATGATTCAATTCATGATTCATGATTCATGATTCATGATTCAATTCATGATTCATGATTCATGATTTGATTCATGATTCATGATTAATGATTCAATTCATGATTCAATTCAAGATTCATGATTCGATTCATGATTCATGATTCAATTCATGATTCATGATTCATGATTCATGATTCATGATTCAATTCATGATTCATAATTCATGATTCATGATTCAATTCATGATTCATGATTCATGATTCGATTCATGATTCAATTCATGATTCAATTCATGATTCATGATTCATGATTCGATTCATGATTCAATTCAAGATTCATGATTGGATTCATGATTCATGATTCGATTCATGATTCATGTCATGATTCATGATTCAATTCATGATTCAATTCATGATTCAATTCATGATTCATGATTCATGATTCGATTCATGATTCATGATTCGATTCATGATTCATGATTCATGATTCATGATTCATGATTCATGATTCAATTCATGATTCATGATTCATGATTCAATTCATGATTCATGATTCATGATTCCTGATTCAATTCATGATTCATGATTCGATTCATGATTCAATTCATGATTCATGATTCATGATTCTTGATTCATGATTCATGATTCGATTCATGATTCTTGATTCATGATTCATGATTTGATTCATGATTCATGATTCAAGATTTAATTCATAATTCATGATTTATGATTCAATTCATGATTCATGATTCAATTCATGATTCATGATTCATGATTGATGATTCAATTCATGATTCATGATTCAATTCATTATTCGATTCCTGATTCATTTCATGATTCATGATTTGATTTATGATTCTTGATTCATGATTCAATTCATGATTCATGATTCAATTCATGATTCATGATTAATGATTCAATTCATGATTCAATTCATGATTCATTTCATGATTCAATTTATGATTCATGATTCGATTCATGATTCGATTCATGATTCAATTCATGATTCAATTCATGATTCATGGTTCAATTCATGATTCATGATTCATGATACAATTCATGATTCATGATTCATGATTCCTGATTCATGATTCATGATACAATTCATGATTCGATTCATGATTCAATTCATGATTCATGATTCATGATTCTTGATTCATGATTCATGATTCGATTCATGATTCGATTCATTAATCTTAAGTCATGATTCATGATTCAATTCATGATTCATGATTCATGATTCCTGATTCGATTCATGATTCAATTCATGATTCCTGATTCGATCCATGATTCATGATTCAATTCATGATTCATGATTCAATTCATGATTCATGATTTATGATTCATGATTCAATTCATGATTCATGATTTAATTCATGATTCATGATTCAATTCATGATTCATGATTCATGATTCATGATTCAATTCATGATTCATGATTCATGTTTCATGATTTGATTCATGATTCATGATTAATGATTCAATTCATGATTCAATTTAAGTTTCATGATTCGATTCATGATTCATGATTCAATTCATGATTCATGATTCATGATTCATGATTCATGATTCAATTCATGATTCATGATTCGATTCATGATTCAATTCATGATTCAATTCGTGATTCATGATTCATGATTCGATTCATGATTCAATTCAAGATTCATGATTGGATTCATGATTCATGATTCGATTCATGATTCATGTCATGATTTATGATTCATGATTCGATTTATGATTCATGATTCGATTCATGATTCATGATTCATGATTCAATTCATGATTCATGATTCCTGATTCAATTCATGATTCATGATTCGATTCATGATTCAATTCATGATTCATGATTCATGATTCGATTCATGATTCGATTCATGATTCTTGATTCATGATTCATGATTTGAATCATGATTCATGATTTAAGATTTAATTCATAATTCATGATTCATGATTCAATTCATGATTCATGATTCATGATTGATGATTCAATTCATGATTCATGATTCAATTCATTATTCGATTCCTGATTCATTTCATGATTCATGATTTGATTTATGATTCTTGATTCATGATTCAATTCATGATTCATGATTCATGATTCAATTCATGATTCATGAATAATGATTCAATTCATGATTCAATTCATGATTCAATTCATGATTAATGATTCATTTCATGATTCAATTCATGATTCATGATTCGATTCATGATTCGATTCATGATTCAATTCATGATTCAATTCATGATTCATGATTCATGATTCAATTCATGATTCATGATTCATGATACAATTCATGATTCATGATTCATGATTCCTGATTCAATTCATGATTCATGTTTCGATTCATGATTCAATTCATGATTCATGATTCATGTTTCTTGATTCATGATTCATGATTCGATTCATGATTCGATTCATGATTCTTGATTCATGATTCATGATTTGATTCATGATTCATGATTCAAGATTTAATTCATAATTCATGATTCATGATTCAATTCATGATTCATGATTGATGATTCAATTCATGATTCATGATTTAAGATTCATAATTCAATTCATGATTCATGATTCATGATTCAATTCATGATTCATGATTCATGATTCGATTCATGATTCATGATTCAATTCATGATTCATGATTCAAGATTCATAATTCAATTCATGATTCATGATTCGATTCATGAATCTTGATTTATGATTCATGATTCGATTCATGATTCATGATTCAATTCATGATTCATGATTCATGATTCAATTCATGATTCATGATTCAATTCATGATTCATGATTCAATATATGATTTATGATTTGATTCATGATTCATGATTCATGATTCAATTCATGATTCATGATTCATGATTCAATTCATGATTCATGATTCAATTCATGATTCATGATTCATGATTCAATTCATGATTTATGATTTGATTCATGATTCATGATTCATGATTCAATTCATGATTCATGAATCAATTTATGATTCATGATTCATGATTTAATATTCAATTCATGATTCATGATTCATGATTTATGATTTATTCATGATTGATGATTGATGATTCAATTCATAATTCAATTCATGATTCATGAATCAATTTATGATTCATGATTCATGATTCATGATTCAAATCATGATTCATGATTCATGATTCGATTCATGATTCATGATTCAATTCATGATTCATGATTCATGATTCAATTCATGATTCGATTCCTGATTCAATTCATGATTCCTGATTCGATTTATGATTCATGATTCATAAATTCAATTCATGATTCATGATTCATGATTCAATTCAAGATTCATGATTCATGATTCAAATTATGATTCAATTCAAGATTCATGATTCGATTCATGATTCATGATTCGATTCATGATTCATGATTCATGATTCAATTCATGATTCATGATTCGAATCATGATTCTTGATTCATGATTCATGATTCGAATCATGATTCATGATTCAATTCATGATTCGATTCCTGATTCATTTCATGATTCATGATTCGATTTATGATTCTTGATTCAATTCATGATTCATGATTCAATTCATGATTCGATTCCTGATTCATTTCATGATTCATGATTCGATTTATGATTCTTGATTCATGATTCAATTCATGATTCAATTCACGATTCAATTCATGATTCGTGATTCGATTCATGATTCATGATTCAATTCATGATTCATGTTTCATGATTCAATTCATGATTCATGATTCATGATTCACGATTCATGATTCGATTCACGATTCATGATTCAAGATTCATGATTCAATTTATGATTCATGATTCGATTCATGAATCTTGATTCATGATTCATGATTTGATTTATGATTTATGATTCATGATTCATGATTCAATTCATGATTCATGATTCATGATTCAATTCATGATTCATGATTCAATTCATGATTCATGATTCATGATTCAATTCATGATTTATGATTCGATTCATGATTCATGATTCAATTCATGATATATGATTCATGATTCATGATTCATGATCCATGATTTAATTCATGATTAATGATTCAAGATTCAATTCATGATTCAATTCATTATTCAATTCATGATTCATGAATCAATTTATGATTCATGATTCATGATTTATGATTCAATTCATGACTCGTGATTTATGATTCAATTCATTATTCCTGATTCATGATTCATGATTCATGATTCATGATTCATGATTCATGATTTAATTCATGATTAATGATTCATGATTCAATTCATGATTCAATTCATGATTCATGAATCAATTTATGATTCATGATTCATGATTCAATTCATGATTCATGATTCATGATTCCTGATTCGATTCATGATTCATGATTCAATTCATGATTCATGATTCAATTCATGATTCATGATTTATGATTCATGATCCAATTCATGATTCATGATTCAATTCATGATTCATGATTCAATTCATGATTCGATTCCTGATTCAATTCATGATTCATGATTCGATTTATGATTCATGATTCATAAATTCAATTCATGATTCATGATTCAGTTCATGATTCATGATTCATGATTCATGATTCAATTCATGATTCATGATTCATGATTTGATTCATGAATTATGATTAATGATTCAATTCATGATTCAATTCAAGATTCATGATTCGAATTATGATTCATGATTCAATTCATGATTCATGATTCATGATTCAATTCATGATTCATAATTCATGATTCATGAATCAATTCATGATTCAATTCATGATTCAATTCATGATTCATGATTCATGATTCGATTCATGATTCATGATTCGATTCATGATTCATGATTCATGATTCATGATTCATGATTCATGATTCAATTCATGATTCAATTCATGATTCATGATTCATGATTCTTGATTCATGATTCATGATTCGATTCATGATTCGATTCATGATTCTTGAATCAATTTATGAATTATGATTCATGATTCATGATTCAAATCATGATTCATGATTCATGATTCATGATTCATGATTCATGATTCATGATTCGATTCATGATTCATGATTCAATTCATGATTCATGATTCAAAAATTCAATCAATGATTCATGATTCATGATTCAATTCAAGATTCATGATTCATGAATCAAATTATGATTCAATTCAAGAGTCATGATTCGATTCATGATTCATGATTCAATTCATGATTCATGATTCATGATTCATTTCATGATTCATGATTCGAATCATGATTCTTGATTCATGATTCATGATTCAATTCATGATTCATGATTCGATTCATGATTCATGATTCAAGATTCAATTCATAATTTATGATTCATGATTCAATTCATGATTCATGCTTCATGGTTTATGATTCAATTCATGATTCATGATTCAATTCATGATTCATGATTCAATTCATGATTCGATTCCTGATTCACTTCATGATTCATGATTCGAGTTATGAGTCTTGATTCATGATTCAATTCATGATTCATGATTCGATTCATGATTCATGAATAGTGATTCAATTCATGATTCAATTCATGATTCAATTCATGATTCATGATTCAATTCATGATTCAATTCATGATTCATGATTCGATTTATGATTCATGATTCAATTCATGATTAATGTTTTATGATTCAATTCATGATTCATGATTCATGATTCATGATTCATGATTCAATTCATGATTCATGATTCATGATTCAATTCATGATTCATGATTCAATTCATGATTCATGATTCATGATTCAATTCATGATTTATGATTCGATTCATGATTCATGATTCAATTCATGATTCATGATTCATGATTCATGATTCATGATTTAATTCATGATTAATGATTCATGATTCAATTCATGATTCAATTCATGATTCAATTCATGATTCATGAATCAATTTATGATTCATGATTCATGATTTATAATTCAATTCATGATTTATGATACATGATTTATGATTCAATTCATGATTCCTGATTCATGATTCATGATTTATGATTCATGATTTAATTCATGATTAATGATTCATGATTCAATTCATGATTCCATTCATGATTCATGAATCAATTTATGATTCATGATTCATGATTCCTGATTCGATTTATGATTCATGATTCAATTCATGATTCATGATTCAATTCATGATTCATGATTCAATTCATGATTCATGATTCAATTCATGATTCATGATTTATGATACATGATTCAATTCATGATTCATGATTCAATTCATGATTCATTTCCTGATTCAATTCATGATTCATGATTCAATTCATGATTCATGATTCGATTCATGATTCATGATTAGTGATTCAATTCATGATTCAATTCATGATTCAATTCATGATTCATGATTAAATTCATGATTCAATTCATGATTCGTGATTCGATTCATGATTCATGATTCAATTCATGATTAATGTTTCATTATTCAATTCATGATTCATGATTTCTGATTTATGATTCATGATTCATGATTCATGATTTAATTCATGATTAATGATTCATGATTCAATCATGA
Source organism: Mixophyes fleayi (assembly GCF_038048845.1). Lineage (NCBI taxonomy): Eukaryota > Metazoa > Chordata > Amphibia > Anura > Limnodynastidae > Mixophyes > Mixophyes fleayi. The sequence continues at coordinate 10,687 of NW_027447819.1, read as the reverse complement.
TTCAATTCATGATTCATGATTCAATTCATGATTCATGATTCATGATTCATGATTCCTGATTAGATTCATGATTCATGATTCAATTCATGATTCATGATTCAATTCATGATTCATGATTCAATTCATGATTCATGATTCAATTCCTGATTCAATTCATGATTCATGATTTAAATCATGATTCATGATTAATGATTCATGATTCATGATTAATGATTCAATTCATGATTCAATTCAAGATTCATGATTCGATTCATGATTCATGATTCAATTCATGATTCATGATTCAATTCATGATTCATGATTCATGATTCATGATTCATTTCATGATTCATGATTCGATTCATGATTCAATTCATGATTCATGATTCATGATTCGATTCATGATTCAATTCAAGATTCATGATTCGATTCATGATTCATAATTCGATTCATGATTCATGATTCGATTCATGATTCATTTCATGATTCATGATTCGATTCATGATTCAATTCATGATTCAATTCATGATTTATGATTCGATTCATGATTCATGATTCGATTCATGATTCATGATTCATGATTCAATTTATGATTCATGATTCATGATTCCTGATTCAATTCATGATTCATGATTCAATTTATGATTCATGATTCATGATTCCTGATTCAATTCATGATTCATGATTCGATTCATGATTCAATTTATAATTCATGATTCATGATTCTTGATTCATGATTCATGATTCGATTCATGATTCGATTCATGATTCATGATTTGATTTATGATTCAATTCATGATTCATGATTCATGATTCTTGATTCATGATTCATGATTCGATTCATGATTCGATTCATGATTCTTGATTCATGATTCATGATTTGATTCATTATTCGATTCCTGATTCATTTCATGATTCATGATTCGATTTATGATTCTTGATTCTTGATTCAATTCATGATTCATGATTAATGATTCAATTCATGATTCAATTCATGATTCAATTCATGATTCATGATTCATTTCATGATTCAATTCATGATTCATGATTCCTGATTCATGATTCTTGATTCAATTCATGATTTAATTCATGATTCATGATTTGATTCATGATTCATGATTCAATTCATGATTCATGATTCAATTCATGATTCATTATTCATGATTCGATTCATGATTTATGATTTAATTCATGATTCATGATTCAAGATTCATGATTCAATTCATGATTCATGATTCATGATTCAATTCATGATTCATGATTCAATTCATGATTCATGATTCATGAGTCATGATTCATGATTCGATTCATGATTCATGATTCAATTCATGACTCAAGATTCATAATTCAATTCATGATTCATGATTCGATTCATGAATCTTGATTCATCATTCATGATTTGATTCATGATTCATGATTCATGATTCGATTCATGATTCATGATTCAATTCATGATTCATGATTCATGATTCAATTCAGGATTCATGATTTATGATTCATGATTCAATAAATGATTCATGATTTAATTCATGAATCGATTCCTGATTCAATTCATGATTAATGATTCGATTTATGATTTATGATTCATAAATTCAATTCATGATTCATGATTCATGATTCAATTCAAGATTCATGATTCATGATTCAAATTATGATTCAATTCAAGATTCATGATTCGATTCATGATTCATGATTCAATTCATGATTCATGATTCATGATTCAATTCATGATTCGAATCATGATTCTTGATTCATGATTCATGATTTGATTCATGATTCATGATTCAAGATTCAATTCATAATTCATGATTCATGATTCAGTTCATGATTCATGCTTCATGATTGATGAATCAATTCATGATTCAATTCATGATTCATGATTCAATTCATGATTCATGATTCAATTCATGATTCGATTCCTGATTCATTTCATGATTCATGATTCGATTTATGATTCTTGATTCATGATTCAATTCATGATTCATGATTCGATTCATGATTCATGATTAGTGATTCATTTCATGATTCAATTCATGATTCAATTCATGATTCATGATTCAATTCATGATTCATGATTAAATTCATGATTCATGATTAAATTCATGATTCAATTCATGATTCGTGATTCGATTCATGATTCATGATTCAATTCATGATTCATGTTTCATGATTCAATTCATGATTCATGATTCATGATTCATGATTCATGATTCATGATTCGATTCATGATTCATGATTCATGATTCATGATTCATGATTCATGATTCATGATTCATTATTCGATTCATGAATCTTGATTCATGATTCATGATTTGATTCATGATTCATGATTCATGATTCAATTCATGATTCATGATTCATGATTCAATTCATGATTCATGATTCAATTCATGATTAATGATTCATGATTCAAATCATGATTTATGATTTGATTCATGATTCATGATTCATGATTCAATTCATGATTCATGATTCATGATTAATGATTAATGATTCATGATTAATGATTCAAGATTCAATTCATGATTGAATTCATGATTGAATTCATGATTAATGATGCAATTCATGATTCAATTCATAATTCATGAATCAATTTATGATTCATGATTCATGATTCATGATGCAATTCATGATTCAATTCATAATTCATGAATCAATTTATGATTCATGATTCATGATTTATGATTTAATTCATGATTAATGATTCATGATTCAATTCATGATTCAATTCATGATTCATGAATCAATTTATGATTTATGATTCATGATTCATGATTCAATTCATGATTCATGATTCATGATTCGATTCATGATTCAATTCATGATTCCTGATTCGATTCATGATTCATGATTCAATTCATAATTCATGATTCAATTCATGATTCATGGTTTAATTCATGATTCATGATTCAATTCATGATTCGATTCCTGATTCAATTCATGATTCATGATTCGATTTATGATTCATGATTCATAAATTCAATTAATGTTTCATGATTCATGATTCAATTCATGATTCATGATTCATGATTTGATTCATGATTCATGATTCATGATTCAATTCATGATTCATGATTCATGATTCATGATTCAATTCATTATTAATAATTCATGATTCATGATTAATAATTCATGATTCATGATTTAATTAATGATTCATGATTCATGATTCGCTTCATGATTCAATTCATGATTCAATTCATGATTCATGATTCATGATTCGATTCATGATTCAATTCAAGATTCATGATTGGATTCATGATTCATGATTCGATTCATGATTCATGATTCAATTCATGATTCAATTCATGATTCATTTCATGATTCATGATTCATGATTCAATTCAAGATTCATGATTCATGATTCAAATTATAATTCAATTCAAGATTCATGATTCGATTCATGATTCAAGATTCAATTCATAATTAAAGATTCATGATTAAATTCATGATTCATGATTCGAATCATGATTCTTGAATCATGATTCGATTCATGATTCATGATTCAAGATTCAATTCATAATTCATGATTCATGATTCAATTCATGATTCATACTTCATGATTGATGAATCAATTCATGATTCATGATTCAATTCATGATTCATGATTAAATTCATGATTCATGATTCAATTCATGATTCGATTCCTGATTCATTTCATGATTCATGATTCGATTTATGATTCTTGATTCATGATTCAATTCATGATTCATGATTCGATTCATGATTCATGATTAGTGATTCATTTCATGATTCAATTCATGATTCAATTCATGATTCATGATTAAATTCATGATTCAATTCATGATTCGTGATTCGATTCATGATTCATGATTCAATCCATGATTCATGTTTCATGATTCAATTCATGATTCATGATTCATAATTCATGATTCATGATTCATGATTCGATTCATGATTCATGTTTCAATTCATGATTCATGATTCATGATTCATGATTCGATTCATGAATCTTGATTCATGATTCATGATTTGATTCATGATTCATGATTCATGATTCAATTCATGATTCATGAGTCATGATTCAATTCATGATTCATGATTCAATTCATGATTCATGATTCATGATTCAATTCATGATTTATGATTTGATTCATGATTCATGATTCATGATTCAATTCATGATTCATGATTCAAGATTCAATTCATGATTGAATTCATGATTGAATTCATGATTCAATTCATGATTCATTATTCAATTCATGATTCAATTCATAATTCATGAATCAATTTATGAATCATGATTCATGATTTATGATTCAATTCATGATTCATGATTTATGATTCAATTCATGATTCCTGATTCATGATTCATAATTCATGATTTAATTCATGATTAATGATTCATGATTCAATTCATTATTCAATTCATGATTCATGTTTCAATTCATGATTCATGATTCATGATTCCTGATTCGATTCATGATTCAATTCATGATTCCTGATTCGATTCATGATTCATGATTCAATTCATGATTCATGATTCAATTCATGATTCATGATTTATGATTCATGATTCAATTCATAATTCATGAATCAATTTATGAATCATGATTCATGATTTATGATTCAATTCATGATTCATGATTTATGATTCAATTCATGATTCCTGATTCATGATTCATAATTCATGATTTAATTCATGATTAATGATTCATGATTCAATTCATTATTCAATTCATTATTCAATTCATGATTCATGTTTCAATTCATGATTCATGATTCATGATTCCTGATTCGATTCATGATTCAATTCATGATTCCTGATTCGATTCATGATTCATGATTCAATTCATGATTCATGATTCAATTCATGATTCATGATTTATGATTCATTATTCAATTCATGATTCATGATTTAATTCATGATTCATGATTCAATTCATGATTCGATTCCTGATTCAATTCATGATTCATGATTTGATTTATGATTCATGATTCATAAATTCAATTCATGTTTCATGATTCATGATTCAATTCATGATTCATGATTCATGATTCATGATTCAATTCATGATTCATGATTCATGATTCATGATTTGATTCATGATTCATGATTAATGATTCAATTCATGATTCAATTCAAGATTCATGATTCGATTCATGATTCATGATTCAATTCATGATTCATGATTCATGATTCATGATTCATGATTCAATTAATGATTCATAATTCATGATTCATGATTCAATTCATGATTCATGATTCATGATTCGATTCATGATTCAATTCATGATTCAATTCATGATTCATGATTCATGATTCGATTCATGATTCAATTCAAGATTCATGATTGGATTCATGATTCATGATTCGATTCATGATTCATGTCATGATTCATGATTCAATTCATGATTCAATTCATGATTCAACTTCATGATTCATGATTCATGATTCGATTCATGATTCATGATTCGATTCATGATTCATGATTCATGATTCATGATTCATGATTCAAGATTCAATTCATGATTGAATTCATGATTGAATTCATGATTCAATTCATGATTCATTATTCAATTCATGATTCAATTCATAATTCATGAATCAATTTATGAATCATGATTCATGATTTATGATTCAATTCATGATTCATGATTTATGATTCAATTCATGATTCCTGATTCATGATTCATAATTCATGATTTAATTCATGATTAATGATTCATGATTCAATTCATTATTCAATTCATGATTCATGTTTCAATTCATGATTCATGATTCATGATTCCTGATTCGATTCATGATTCAATTCATGATTCCTGATTCGATTCATGATTCATGATTCAATTCATGATTCATGATTCAATTCATGATTCATGATTTATGATTCATGATTCAATTCATAATTCATGAATCAATTTATGAATCATGATTCATGATTTATGATTCAATTCATGATTCATGATTTATGATTCAATTCATGATTCCTGATTCATGATTCATAATTCATGATTTAATTCATGATTAATGATTCATGATTCAATTCATTATTCAATTCATGATTCATGTTTCAATTCATGATTCATGATTCATGATTCCTGATTCGATTCATGATTCAATTCATGATTCCTGATTCAATTCATGATTCATGATTCAATTCATGATTCATGATTCAATTCATGATTCATGATTTATGATTTATTATTCAATTCATGATTCATGATTTAATTCATGATTCATGATTCAATTCATGATTCGATTCCTGATTCAATTCACATGATTCATGATTCGATTTATGATTCATGATTCATAAATTCAATTCATGTTTCATGATTCATGATTCAATTCATGATTCATGATTCATGATTCATGATTCAATTCATGATTCATGATTCATGATTCATGATTTGATTCATGATTCATGATTAAATGATTCAATTCATGATTCAATTCAAGATTCATGATTCGATTCATGATTCATGATTCAATTCATGATTCATGATTCATGATTCATGATTCATGATTCAATTAATGATTCATAATTCATGATTCATGATTCAATTCATGATTCATGATTCATGATTCGATTTCATGATTCAATTCATGATTCAATTCATGATTCATGATTCATGATTCGATTCATGATTCAATTCAAGATTCATGATTGGATTCATGATTCATGATTCGATTCATGATTCATGTCATGATTCATGATTCAATTCATGATTCAATTCATGATTCAATTCATGATTCATGATTCATGATTCGATTCATGATTCATGATTCGATTCATGATTTCATGATTCATGATTCATGATTCATGATTCAATTCATGATTCATGATTCATGATTCAATTCATGATTCATGATTCATGATTCCTGATTCAATTCATGATTCATGATTCGATTCATGATTCAATTCATGATTCATGATTCATGATTCTTGATTCATGATTCATGATTCGATTCATGATTCTTGATTCATGATTCAAGATTTAATTCATAATTCATGATTTATGATTCAATTCATGATTCATGATTTCAATTCATGATTCATGATTCATGATTGATGATTCAATTCATGATTCATGATTCAATTCATTATTCGATTCCTGATTCATTTCATGATTCATGATTTGATTTATGATTCTTGATTCATGATTCAATTCATGATTCATGATTCAATTCATGATTCATGATTAATGATTCAATTCATGATTCAATTCATGATTCATGATTCATTTCATGATTCAATTCATGATTCATGATTCGATTCATGATTCGATTCATGATTCAATTCATGATTCAATTCATGATTCATGGTTCAATTCATGATTCATGATTCATGATACAATTCATGATTCATGATTCATGATTCCTGATTCATGATTCATGATACAATTCAATGATTCGATTCATGATTCAATTCATGATTCATGATTCATGATTCTTGATTCATGATTCATGATTCGATTCATGATTCGATTCATGATTCTTAAGTCATGATTCATGATTCAATTCATGATTCATGATTCATGATTCCTGATTCGATTCATGATTCAATTCATGATTCCTGATTCGATTCCATGATTCATGATTCAATTCATGATTCATGATTCAAATTCATGATTCATGATTTATGATTCATGATTCAATTCATGATTCATGATTTAATTCATGATTCATGATTCAATTCATGATTCATGATTCATGATTCATGATTCAATTCATGATTCATGATTCATGGTTCATGATTTGATTCATGATTCATGAGTAATGATTCAATTCAATTCATGATTCATGATTCATGATTCATGATTCAATTCATGATTCATGATTCGATTCATGATTCAATTCATGATTCAATTCGTGATTCATGATTCATGATTCGATTTATGATTCAATTCAAGATTCATGATTGGATTCATGATTCATGATTCGATTCATGATTCATGTCATGATTTATGATTCATGATTCGATTTATGATTCATGATTCGATTCATGATTCATGATTCATGATTCAATTCATGATTCATGATTCATGATTCCTGATTCAATTCATGATTCATGATTCGATTCATGATTCAATTTCATGATTCATGATTCATGATTCGATTCATGATTCGATTCATGATTCTTGATTCATGATTCATGATTTGAATCATGATTCATGATTTAAGATTTAATTCATAATTCATGATTCATGATTCAATTCATGATTCATGATTCATGATTGATGATTCAATTCATGATTCATGATTCAATTCATTATTCGATTCCTGATTCATTTCATGATTCATGAATTTGATTTATGATTCTTGATTCATGATTCAATTCATGATTCATGATTCATGATTCAATTCATGATTCATGAATAATGATTCAATTCATGATTCAATTCATGATTCAATTCATGATTAATGATTCATTTCATGATTCAATTCATGATTCATGATTCGATTCATGATTCGATTCATGATTCAATTCATGATTCAATTCATGATTCATGATTCATGATTCAATTCATGATTCATGATTCATGATACAATTCATGATTCATGATTCATGATTCCTGATTCAATTCATGATTCATGTTTCGATTCATGATTCAATTCATGATTCATGATTCATGTTTCTTGATTCATGATTCATGATTCGATTCATGATTCGATTCATGATTTCTTGATTCATGATTCATGATTTGATTCATGATTCATGATTCAAGATTTAATTCATAATTCATGATTCATGATTCAATTCATGATTCATGATTGATGATTCAATTCATGATTCATGATTTAAGATTCATAATTCAATTCATGATTCATGATTCATGATTCAATTCATGATTCATGATTCATGATTCGATTCATGATTCATGATTCAATTCATGATTCATGATTCAAGATTCATAATTCAATTCATGATTCATGATTCGATTCATGAATCTTGATTTATGATTCATGATTCGATTCATGATTCATGATTCAATTCATGATTCATGATTCATGATTCAATTCATGATTCATGATTCAATTCATGATTCATGATTCATGATTCAATATATGATTTATGATTTGATTCATGATTCATGATTCATGATTCAATTCATGATTCATGATTCATGATTCAATTCATGATTCATGATTCAATTCATGATTCATGATTCATGATTCAATTCATGATTTATGATTTGATTCATGATTCATGATTCATGATTCAATTTCATGATTCATGAATCAATTTATGATTCATGATTCATGATTTAATATTCAATTCATGATTCATGATTTCATGATTTATGATTTTATTCATGATTGATGATTGATGATTCAATTCATAATTCAATTTCATGATTCATGAATCAATTTATGATTCATGATTCATGATTCAAATCATGATTCATGATTCAAATCATGATTCATGATTCGATTCATGATTCATGATTCAATTCATGATTCATGATTCATGATTCAATTCATGATTCATGATTTATGATTCATGATTCAATAAATGATTCATGATTCAAATCATGATTCATGATTCATGATTCGATTCATGATTCATGATTCAATTCATGATTCATGATTCATGATTCAATTCATGATTCATGATTTATGATTCATGATTCAATAAATGATTCATGATTCAATTCATGATTCGATTCCTGATTCAATTCATGATTCATGATTCGATTTATGATTCATGATTCATAAATTCAATTCATGATTCATGATTCATGATTCAATTCAAGATTCATGATTCATGATTCAAAATTATTGATTCAATTCAAGATTCATGATTCGATTCATGATTCATGATTCGATTCATGATTCATGATTCATGATTCAATTCATGATTCATGATTCGAATCATGATTCTTGATTCATGATTCATGATTCGAATCATGATTCATGATTCAATTCATGATTCGATTCCTGATTCATTTCATGATTCATGATTCGATTTATGATTCTTGATTCAATTCATGATTCATGATTCAATTCATGATTCGATTCCTGATTCATTTCATGATTCATGATTCGATTTATGATTCTTGATTCATGATTCAATTCATGATTCAATTCACGATTCAATTCATGATTCGTGATTCGATTCATGATTCATGATTCAATTCATGATTCATGTTTCATGATTCAATTCATGATTCATGATTCATGATTCACGATTCATGATTCGATTTCATGATTCATGATTCAAGATTCATGATTCAATTTATGATTCATGATTCGATTCTTGAATCTTGATTCATGATTCATTGATTTGATTTATGATTTATGATTCATGATTCATGATTCAATTCATGATTCATGATTCAATTCATGATTTCATGATTCAATTCATGATTCATGATTCATGATTCAATTCATGATTTATGATTCGATTCATGATTCATGATTCAATTCATGATATATGATTCATGATTCATGATTCATGATCCATGATTTAATTCATGATTAATGATTCAAGATTCAATTCATGATTCAATTCATTATTCAAATTCATGATTCATGAATCAATTTATGATTCATGATTCATGATTTATGATTCAATTCATGACTCGTGATTTATGATTCAATTCATTATTCCTGATTCATGATTCATGATTCATGATTCATGATTCATGATTTAATTCATGATTAATGATTCATGATTCAATTCATGATTCAATTCATGATTCATGAATCAATTTATGATTCATGATTCATGATTCAATTCAA
>NW_027447818.1:0-23596 GCF_038048845.1 Mixophyes fleayi | reverse complement strand
ATTCAATGAATCATGAATTGAATCATGAATCATGAATCGTGAATCAAGAATTGAATCATGAATTGAATCATGAATCATGAATCATGAATCATGAATTGAATCATGAATTGAATCATGAATCATGAATCATGAATTGAATCATGGATCATAAATTGAATCATGAATCATGAATCATGAATCGAATCATGAATTATGAATCATGAATCATGAATTGAATCATGAATCATAAATTGAATCATGAATTGAATCATGAATCATGAATCATGAATCAAAAATTGAATCATGAATCATAAATTGAATCATGAATCATAAATCATGAATTGAATCATGAATTGAATCATGAATCATGAATCATGAATTGAATCATGAACCATGAATCATGAATCATGAATTGAATCATGAATCATGAATCATTAATTGAATCATGAATCATGAATCATGAATCATGAATTGAATCATGAATCATGAATTGAATCATGAATCATGAATCATGAATCATTAATTGAATCATGAATCATGAATCATGAATCATGAATTGAATCATGAATCATGAATCATGTATCATGAATTAAATCATAGATCATGAATCATGAATCGAATCATGAATCATGAATTAAATCATAGATCATGAATCATGAATCGAATCATGAATCATGAATCATGAATCATAAATCATGAATCATGAATCATGAATCTAATCATGAATCATGAATTATAAATCATGAATTGATTCATGAATCATGAATTATAAATCATGAATCGAATCATGAATCATGAATCATGAATCATGAATTGAATCATGAATTGAATCATGAATCATGAATTATAAATCATGAATTGAATCATGAAGCATGAATCATGAATTGAATCATGAATCTAGAATTGAAGCTAGACTAATAAATCATGAATCGAATTATGAATCATGAATCATGAATCGAATCATGAATTGAATCATGAATCGAATCATGAATCATGAATTGAATCATGAATCATTAATCATGAATTGAATCATGAATTGAATCATGAATCATGAATTAAATCATGAATCATGAATTGAATCATGAATCATGAATTGAATCATGAATTGAATCATGAATCATGAATCATGAATTGAATCATGAATCATGAATTGAATCATGAATTATAAATCATGAATTATAAATCATGAATCATGAATCATGAATTGAATCATGAATTGAATCATGAATCATGAATTGAATCATGAATCTAGAATTGAATCATGACTCATGAATCATGAATCGAATCATGAATCATGAATCGAATCATGAATTGAATCATGAATCGAATCATGAATTGAATCATGAATCGAATCATGAATTGAATCATGAATGATGAATTAAATCATGAATCATGAATCATGAATCATGAATCATAAATCATGAATTGAATCATGAATCATGAATTATGAATCATGAAATATGAATCATGAATCATGAATTGAATAATGAATTGAATCATGAATCATGAATCATGAATCATGAATTGAATCATGAATCATGAATCATGAATTGAATCATGAATTGAATCATGAATAATGAATCATGAATAATGAATCATGAATTGAATCATGAATCATGAATTGAATCATGAATCATGAATCATGAATTGAATCATGAATCATGAATCGAATCATGAATTGAATCATGAATCATGAATCATGAATCGAATCATGAATTGAATCATGAATCATGAATCATGAATCAAATCATGAATCATGAATTGAATCATGAATCATGAATCATGAATTGAATCATGAATCATGAATTGAATCATGAATCATGAATCATAAATTGTATCATGAATCATGAATTGAATCATGAATTGAATCATGAATCATGAATCATGAATTAAATCACGAATTGAATTGAAGCATGACTCATGAATCATGAATCGAATTATGAATCATGAATCGTGAATCATGAATTGAATCATGAATTGAATCATGAATCATGAATCATGAATTGAATCATGAATCTAGAATTGAAGCATGACTCATGAATCATGAATCAAATTATGAATCATGAATCATGAATCGAATCATGAATTGAATCATGAATCGAATCATGAATCATGAATTGAATCATGAATCATGAATCATGAATTGAATCATGAATTGAATCATGAATCATGAATCATGAATTGAATCATGAATCATGAATTGAATCATGAATTATGAATCATGAATCATGAATCATGAATTGAATCATGAATTGAATCATGAATTGAATCATGAATCATGAATCATGAATTGAATAATGAATCTAGAATTGAATCATGACTCATGAATCTTGAATCATGAATTGAATCATGAATTGAATCAAGAATTGAATCATGAATCATGAATTAAATCATGAATCATGAATCATGAATTGAATCATGAATCATGAATTATGAATCATGAATTATGAATCATGAATTGAATCATAAATCATGAATCATGAATTGAATAATGAATTGAATCATGAATCATAAATTGAATCATGAATTGAATCATGAATCATGAATCATGAATCATGAATCATGAATTGAATCATGAATCATGAATCATGAATTGAATCATGAATTGAATCATGAATAATGAATCATGAATAATGAATCATGAATTGAATCATGAATCATGAATTGAATCATGAATCATGAATCATGAATTGAATCATGAATCATGAATCGAATCATGAATTGAATCATGAATCATGAATCATGAATCGAATCATGAATTGAATCATGAATCATGAATCATGAATCAAATCATGAATCATGAATTGAATCATGAATCATGAATCATGAATTGAATCATGAATCATGAATTGAATCATGAATCATGAATCATAAATTGTATCATGAATCATGAATTGAATCATGAATTGAATCATGAATCATGAATCATGAATTAAATCACGAATTGAATTGAAGCATGACTCATGAATCATGAATCGAATTATGAATCATGAATCGTGAATCATGAATTGAATCATGAATTGAATCATGAATCATGAATCATGAATTGAATCATGAATCTAGAATTGAAGCATGACTCATGAATCATGAATCAAATTATGAATCATGAATCATGAATCGAATCATGAATTGAATCATGAATCGAATCATGAATCATGAATTGAATCATGAATCATGAATCATGAATTGAATCATGAATTGAATCATGAATCATGAATTGAATCATGAATCATGAATTGAATCATGAATTATGAATCATGAATCATGAATCATGAATTGAATCATGAATTGAATCATGAATTGAATCATGAATCATGAATCATGAATTGAATAATGAATCTAGAATTGAATCATGACTCATGAATCTTGAATCATGAATTGAATCATGAATTGAATCAAGAATTGAATCATGAATCATGAATTAAATCATGAATCATGAATCATGAATTGAATCATGAATCATGAATTATGAATCATGAATTATGAATCATGAATTGAATCATAAATCATGAATCATGAATTGAATAATGAATTGAATCATGAATCATAAATTGAATCATGAATTGAATCATGAATCATGAATCATGAATCATAAATTGAATCATGAATCATGAATCATGAATTGAATCATGAATTGAATCATGAATAATGAATCATGAATTGAATCATGAATGAAGAATCATGGATCATGAATTGAATCATGAATCATGAATCGAATCATGAATTGAATCATGAATCATGAATCATGAATCGAATCATGAATTGAATCATGAATCATGAATCGAATCATGAATCATGAATTGAATCATGAATCATGAATCATGAATTGAATCATGAATCATGAATTGAATCATGAATTGAATCATGAATCATGAATCATAAATTGAATCATGAATCATGAATTGAATCATGAATCATGAATCATGAATTGAATCATGAATTGAATCATGAATCATGAATTGAATCATGAATCATGAATCATGAATTGAATCATGAATTGAATCATGAATCATGAATCATGAATTAAATAATGAATCAAGAATCATGAATCAAATCATGAATCATGAATTATGAATCATGAATTGATTCATGAATCATGAATCATGAATCATGAATTGAATCATGAATCATGAATCGTGAATCGAGAATTGAATCATGAATTGAATCATGAATCATGAATCATGAATCATGAATCATGAATTGAATCATAAATTGAATCATGAATCATGAACTGAATCATGGATCATAAATTGAATCATGAATCATGAATCATGAATCGAATCATGGATCATGAATCATGAATTGAATCATGAATTATGAATCATGAATCATGAATTGAATCATGAATCATGAATTATGAATCATGAATTGAATCATGAATCATGAATCATGAATTGAATCATGAATTGAATCATAAATCATGAATCATAAATTGAATCATGAATTATGAATCATGAATTGAATCATGAATTTAATCATGAATCATAAATCATGAATTGAATCATGAATAATGAATCATGAATCATGAATTGAATCATGAATCATGAATCATGAATTGAATCATGAATCATAAATCAAGAATCATTAATCGAATTATGAATCATGATATGAAACATGAATCATGAATTATGAATCATGAATTGAATCATGAATAAGGAATCATGAATTGAATCATGAATCGCATCATGAATCATGAATTTTATCATGAATTAAATCTATAATCATGAATTGAATCATGAATTGAATCATGAATTCAATCATGAATCATGAAATGAATCATGAATTTAATCATGAATTATGAATTGAATCATGAATTGAATCATGACTCATGAATCATGAATCGAATCATGAATCATGAATCATGAATCGAATAATGAATTGAATCATGAATCGAATCATGAATTGAATCATGAATCATGAATTAAATCATGAATCATGAATCATGAATCATATATTGAATCATGAATCATGAATTATGAATCATGAATTATGATTCATGAATTGAATCATGAATCATGAATCATGAATTGAATAATGAATTGAATCATGAATCATAATTCATAAATTGAATCATGAATTGAATCATGAATCATGAATCATGAATCATAAATTGAATCATGAATCATGAATTGAATCATGAATTGAATCATGAATAATGAATCATGAATTGAATCATGAATCATGAATCATGGATCATGAATTGAATCATGAATCATGAATCATGAATTGAATCATGAATCATGAATCATGAATCGAATCATGAATTGAATCATGAATCATGAATCATGAATCGAATCATGAATTGAATCATGAATCATGAATCATGAATCGAATCATGAATTGAATCATGAATCGAATCATGAATTGAATCATGAATCATGAATCATGAATCGAATCATGAATCATGAATTGAATCATGAATCATGAATCATGAATTGAATCATGAATCATGAATTGAATCATTAATCATGAATCATAAATTGTATCATGAATCATGAATTGAATCATGAATTGAATCATGAATCATGAATTGAATCATGAATCTAGAATTGAAGCATGACTCATGAATCATGAATCGAATTATGAATCATGAATCATGAATCGAATCATGAATTGAATCATGAATCGAATCATGAATCATGAATTGAATCATGAATCATGAATCATGAATTGAATAATGAATTGAATCATGAATCATGAATCATGAATTGAATCATGAATCATGAATTGAATCATGAATTATGAATCATGAATCATGAATCATGAATTGAATCATGAATCATGAATCATGAATTGAATCATGAATCAAGAATTGAATCATGACTCATGAATCATGAATCGAATCATGAATCATGAATCGAATCATGAATTGAATCATGAATTGAATCATGAATCGAATCATGAATTGAATCATGAATCATGAATTAAATCATGAATCATGAATCATGAATCATGAATCATGAATCATTAATTGAATCATGAATCATGAATTATGAATCATGAATTATGAATCATGAATTGAATCATGAATCATGAATCATGAATCATGAATCATGAATTGAATAATGAATTGAATCATGAATCATGAATCATAAATTGAATCATGAATTGAATCATGAATCATGAATCATAAATTGAATCATGAATCATGAATCATGAATTGAATCATGAATTGAATCATGAATAATGAATCATGAATTGAATCATGAATCATGAATCATGAATTGAATCATGAATCATGAATCGAATCATGAATTGAATCATGAATCATGAATCATGAATCGAATCATGAATTGAATCATGAATCATGAATCATAATTCGAATCATGAATCATGAATTGAATCATGAATCATGAATCATGAATTGAATCATGAATCATGAATTGAATCATGAATCATGAATCATAAATTGAATCATGAATCATGAATTGAATCATGAATTGAATCATGAATCATGAATCATGAATTGAATCATGAATTGAATCATGAATCATGAATTGAATCATGAATCATGAATCATAAATTTAATCATGAATCATGAATTGAATCATGAATTTAATCATGAATCATGAATCATGAATTGAATCATGAATCATGAATTGAATCATGAATCATGAATCATGAATTGAATCATAGATCATGAATCATGAATCGAATCATGAATCATGAATCATGAATCATGAATCATAAATCATGAATCTAATCATGAATCATGAATTATGAATCATGAATTGATTCATGAATCATGAATTATGAATCATGAATTGAATCATGAACCATGAATCGTGAATCAAGAATTGAATCATGAATTGAATCATGAATCATGAATCATGAATCATGAATTGAATCATGAATTGAATCATGAATCATGAATCATGAATTGAATCATGGTTCATAAATTGAATCATGAATCATGAATCATGAATCGAATCATGAATCATGAATCATGAATTGAATCATGAATTATGAATCATGAATCATGAATTGAATCATGAATTGAATCATGAATCATGAATCATGAATTGAATCATGGTTCATAAATTGAATCATGAATCATGAATCATGAATCGAATCATGAATCATGAATTGAATCATGAATTATGAATCATGAATCATGAATTGAATCATGAATTGAATCATGAATCATGAATTATGAATCATGAATTGAATCATGAATCATGAATCATGAATTGAATCATGAATCATAAATCAAGAATCATGAATCGAATTATGAATCATGCTATGAAACATGAATCATGAATCATGAATTGAATCATGAATAAGGAATCATGAATTGAATCATGAATCGCATCATGAATCATGAATTTTATCATGAATTAAATCTATAATCATGAATCGAATCATGAATTGAATCATGAATTCAATCATGAATCATGAAATGAATCATGAATTGAATCATGAATTATGAATTGAATCATGAATTATGAATTGAATCATGAATCATGAATCATGAATTCAATCATAAATCATGAATCATGAATCATGAATCATGAATTGAATCATGAATTGAATTATGAATCATGAATCATGAATTGAATCATGAATCGAATCATGAATTGAGTCATAAATCGAATCATGAATTGAATCATGAATCATGAATTAAATCATGAATCATGAATTAAATCATGAATCATGAATCATGAATCATGAATTGAATCATGAATCATGAATCATGAATTATGAATCATGAATTATGAATCATTAATTGAATCATGAATCATGAATCATGAATATAATCATGAATAATGAATCATGAATCATAAATTGAATCATGAATCATGAATCATGAATTTAATCATGAATCATGAATCATGAATTGAATCATGAATAATGAATCATGAATCATGAATTGAATCATGAATCATGAATCATGAATTGAATCATGAATCATAAATCAAGAATCATGAATCGAATTATGAATCATGAAATGAAACATGAATCATGACTCATGAATTGAATCATGAATAAGGAATCATGAATTGAATCATGAATCGCATCATGAATCATGAATTTTATCATGAATTAAATCTATAATCATGAATCGAATCATGAATTGAATCATGAATTCAATCATGAATCATGAATTGAATCATGAATTATGAATTGAATCATGAATCATGAATCATAAATCGAATCATGAATCATGAATTGAATCATGAATCGAATCATAAATTGAATCATGAATCATGAATTGAATCATGAATCATGAATTATGAATCATGAATTGAATCATGAATCATGAATCATGAATTCAATCATAAATCATGAATCATGAATCATGAATCATGAATTGAATCATGAATTGAATTATGAATCATGAATCATGAATTGAATCATGAATTAAACCATGAATTATGAATTGAATCATGGATCATGAATAATAAATCTAATCATGAATCATGAATTGAATCATGAATCGAATCATGAATTGAGTCATGAATCGAATCATGAATTGAATCATGAATCATGAATTAAATCATGAATCATGAATTGAATCATGAATTCAATCATGAATCATGAAATGAATCATAAATTGAATCATGAATTATGAATTGAATCATGAATTATGAATTGAATCATGAATCATGAATCATAAATTGAATCATGAATCATGAATTGAATCATGAATCGAATCATAAATTGAATCATGAATTATAAATCATGAATCATGAATTGAATCATGAATCATGAATTATGAATCATGAATTGAATCATGAATCATGAATCATGAATTGAATCATGAATTGAATCATAAATCATGAATCATGAATTGAATCATGAATAATGAATCATGAATCATAAATTGAATCATGAATCATGAATCATGAATTGAATCATGAATTTAATCATGAATCATAAATCATGAATTGAATCATGAATAATGAATCATGAATCATTAATTGAATCATGAATCATGAATTGAATCATGAATCATAAATAAAGAATCATGAATCGAATTATGAATCATGATATGAAACATGAATCATGAATTATGAATCATGAATTGAATCATGAATAAGGAATCATGAAATGAATCATGAATCGCATCATGAATCATGAATTTTATCATGAATTAAATCTATAATCATGAATCGAATCATGAATTGAATCATGAATTTAATCATGAATCATGAAATGAATCATGAATTGAATCATGAATTATGAATTGAATCATGAATCATGTATCATAAATCGAATCATGAATCATGAATTGAATCATGAATCGAATCATGAATTGAATCATGAATCATGAATTGAATCATGAATCATGAATTATGAATCATGAATTGAATCATGAATCATGAATCATGAATTGAATCATAAATCATGAATCATGAATTGAATCATGAATTGAATCATGACTCATGAATCATGAATCGAATCATGAATCATGAATCGAATCATGAATTGAATCATGAATCGAATCATGAATTGAATCATGAATCATGAATTAAATCATGAATCATGAATCATGAATCATGAATCATGAATCATGAATTGAATCATGAATCATGAATTATGAATCATGAATTATGAATCATGAATTGAATCATGAATCATGAATCATGAATTGAATAATGAATTGAATCATGAATCATGAATCATAAATTGAATCATGAATTGAATCATGAATCATGAATCATAAATCATAAATTGAATCATGAATCATGAATTGAATCATGAATTGAATCATGAATAATGAATCATGAATTGAATCATGAATCATGAATCATGGATCATGAATTGAATCATGAATCATGAATTGAATCATGAATCATGAATCATGAATCGAATCATGAATTGAATCATGAATCATGAATCATGAATCGAATCATGAATTGAATCATGAATCGAATCATGAATTGAATCATGAATCATGAATCATGAATCGAATCATGAATCATGAATTGAATCATGAATCATGAATCATGAATTGAATCATGAATCATGAATTGAATCATGAATCATGAATCATAAATTGTATCATGAATCATGAATTGAATCATGAATTGAATCATAAATCATGAATCATGAATTGAATCAGGAATTAAATTGAAGCATGACTCATGAATCATAAATCGAATTATGAATCACGAATCATGAATCATGAATTGAATCATGAATTGAATCATGAATCATGAATCATGAATTGAATCATGAATCTAGAATTGAAGCATGACTCATGAATCATGAATCGAATTATGAATCATGAATCATGAATCAAATCATGAATTGAATCATGAATCGAATCATGAATCATGAATTGAATCATGAATTGAATCATGAATCATGAATCATGAATTGAATCATGAATCATGAATTGAATCATGAATTATGAATCATGTATCATGAATCATGAATTGAATCTTGAATTGAATCATGAATCATGAATCATGAATCATGAATCATGAATTGAATCATGAATCTAGAATTGAATCATGACTCATGAATCATGAATCGAATTATGAATCATGAATCATGAATCGAATCATGGATTGAATCATGAATCGAATCATGAATTGAATCATGAATCATGAATTAAATCATGAATCATGAATCTTGAATTGAATCATGAATCATGAATCATGAATCATGAATTGAATCATGAATCATGAATTGAATAATGAATTGAATCATGAATCATGAATCATAAATTGAATCATGAATTGAATCATGAATCATGAATCATAAATTGAATCATGAATCATGAATCATGAATTGAATCATGAATTGAATCATGAATAATGAATCATGAATTGAATCATGAATCATGAATCATGGATCATGAATTGAATCATGAATCATGAATCATGAATTGAATCATGAATCATGAATCGAATCATGAATTGAATCATGAATCATGAATCATAATTCGAATCATGAATCATGAATTGAATCATGAATCATGAATCATGAATTGAATCATGTATCATGAATCATATCATGAATCATGAATCATAAATTGAATCATGAATCATGAATTGAATCATGAATTGAATCATGAATCATAAATCATGAATTGAATCATGAATTGAATCATGAATTGAATCATGAATCATAAATCATGAATTGAATCATGAATTGAATCATGAATCATGAATTGAATCATGAATCATGAATCATAAATTGAATCATGAATCATGAATTGAATCATGAATTGAATCATGAATTGAATCATGAATCATGAATCATGAATTGAATCATGAATCATGAATCATGAATTGAATCATGAATCATGAATCAGGAATTGAATCATAGATCATGAATCATGAATCGAATCATGAATCATGAATTATGAATCATGAATTGATTCATGAATCATGAATTATGAATCATGAATTGAATCATGAATCATGAATCGTGAATCAAGAATTGAATCATGAATTGAATCATGGATCATAAATTGAATCATGAATCATGAATCATGAATCAAATCATGAATCATGAATCATGAATTGAATCATGAATTATGAATCATGAATCATGAATTGAATCATGAATCATGAATTATGAATCATGAATTGAATCATGAATCATGAATCATAAATTGAATCATGAATCATGAATCATGAATTGAATCATGAATTTAATCATGAATCATGAATCATGAATTGAATCATGAATAATGAATCATGAATCATGAATTGAATCATGAATCATGAATCATGAATTGAATCATGAATAATAAATCTAGAATCATGAATCGAATTATGAATCATGATATGAAACATGAATCATGAATCATGAATTGAATCATGAATAAGGAATCATGAATTGAATCATGAATCGCATCATGAATCATGAATTTTATCATGAATTAAATCTATAATCATGAATCGAATCATGAATTGAATCATGAATTCAATCATGAATCATGAAATGAATCATGAATTGAATCATGAATTATGAATTGAATCACGAATTATGAATTGAATCATGAATCATGAATCATAAATCGAATCATGAATCATGAATTGAATCATGAATCGAATCATAAATTGAATCATGAATCATGAATTGAATCATGAATCATGAATTATGAATCATGAATTGAATCATGAATCATGAATCATGAATTCAATCATAAATCATGAATCATGAATCATGAATCATGAATTGAATCATGAATTGAATTATGAATCATGAATCATGAATTGAATCATGAATTAAATCATGAATTATGAATTGAATCATGAATCATGAATAATAAATCTAATCATGAATCATGAATTGAATCATGAATCGAATCATGAATTGAGTCATGAATCATGAATTGAATCATGAATCATGAATCATGAATTGAATCATAAATCATGAATCATGAATTGAATCATGAATCATGAATCATAAATAATGAAATGAATCATGAATTGAATCATGAATCATGAATTGAATCTTGAATCATGAATTGAATCATGAATTGAATCATGAATCATGAATCATGAATTGAATCATGAATCATGAATTGAATCATGAATCATGAATTGAATCATGAATCATAAATCGAATCATGAATCATGAATCGAATCATGAATCATGAATCATGAATTGAATCATGAATCATTAATTGAATCATGAATCATGAATCGAATCATGAATCATGAATCAAGAATCATGAATCGAATCATGAATCAAGAATTATGAATCATGAATTGAATCATGAATTATGAATCATGAACTGAATCATGAATCATGAATTATGAATCGAATCAAGAATCAAGAATCATGAATCATGAATCATGAATTAAATCAATAATCATAAATTGAATCATGAATCATGAATCTTGAATCATGAATCATGAATTATGCATCAGGAATTGAATCATGAATCATGAATTGAATCATGAATCATGAATAATGAATCATGAATCATGAATTGAATGATGAATTGAATCATGGATCATGAATTATGAATTGAATCATGAATCATGAATAATGAATCATGAATCATGAATTGAATGATGAATTGAATCATGGATCATGAATCATGAATTGAATCATGAATCATGAATAATGAATCATGAATCATGAATTGAATGATGAATTGAATCATGGATCATGAATCATGAATTGAATCATGAATCAAGAATCATGAATCGAATCATGAATTATGAATTGAATCATGAATCATGAATCATGAATCAAGAATCATGAATCGAATCATGAATCATGAATTGAATCATGAATCATGAATTATGAATCATGAATCGAATCATGAATCATGAATTGAATCATGAATCATGAATAATGAATCATGAATCATGAATTGAATCATGAATTAAATCATGAATCATGAATCATGTATCATGAATTAAATCACGAATCATTAATCATGAATTAAATCATGAATTTAATCATGAATCATGAATCATAAATTGAATCATGAATTGAATCATGAATCATAAATTGAATCATGAATCATGGATCATGAATTGAATCATGAATCATGAATCATTAATTGAATCATGAACCGATTAATGAATTGAATCATGAATCATGAATCATGAATTGAATCATGAATCATGAATTATGAATCATGAATTGAATCATGAATCTTGAATTATGAATCATAAATTGAATTATGAATCATGAATCATGAATCATGAATTGAATCATGAATCATGAATCATAAATCATGAATTGAATCATGAATTGAATCATGAATCATGAATCATGAATTGAATCATGAATCATGAATCATGAATCATGAATCATGAATCATAAATTGAATCGTGAATCATGAATCATGAATTGAATCATGAATTGAATCATGAATCATGAATCGAATCATGAATCATGAAGTGAATCATGAATCATGAATCGAATCATGATTCATGAATCATGAATTGAATCATGAATCATGAATCATGAATTGAATCATGAATCATGAATCATGAATCGAATCATGAATCATGAATCAAGAATCATGAATCGAATCATGAATCATGAATTGAATCATGAATCATGAATCATGAATTGAATCATGAATCATAAATCATGAATCATGAATTGAATCATGAATCATGAATCGAATCATGAATCAAGAATTATGAATCAAATCATGAATCATGAATTGAATCATGAATTGAATCATGAATCATGGATCATAAATCATGAATTGAATCATGAATTATGAATTATGAATTGAATCATGAATCATGAATCATGAATTGAATCATGAATCATAAAGAATGAATCATGAATTGAATCATGAATCATGAACCATGAATTGAATCATGAATCATGAATAATGAATCATGAATAATGAATCATGAATTGAATCATGAATCATGAATCGAAAATCATAAATTGAATTATAAATCATGAATCATGAATCTAATCATGAATCATGAATCATGAATAATGAATTGAATCATGAATAATGAATCATGAATCATGAATTATGAATCATGAATTGAATCATGAATATTGAATTATGAATCATTATATTGAATCATGAATCATGAATCATGAATTGAATCATGAATTGAATCATGAATCGATTAATGAATTGAATCATGAATCATGAATTGAATCATGAATCATGAATTGAATCATGAATCATGAATTATGAATCATGAATTATATCATGAATTATGAATCATGAATTGAATTATGAATCATGAATCATGAATTGAATCATAAATCATGAATCATGAATCATGAATCATAAATTGAATCATGAATTGAATCATGAATCATAAATTGAATCATGAATCATGGATCATGAATTGAATCATGAATCATGAATCATTAATTGAATCATGAACCGATTAATGAATTGAATCATGAATCATGAATCATGAATTGAATCATGAATCATGAATTATGAATCATGAATTGAATCATGAATCTTGAATTATGAATCATAAATTGAATTATGAATCATGAATCATGAATCATGAATTGAATCATGAATTTAATCATGAATCATGAATCATAAATTGAATCATGAATTGAATCATGAATCATAAATTGAATCATGAATCATGGATCATGAATTGAATCATGAATCATGAATCATTAATTGAATCATGAACCGATTAATGAATTGAATCATGAATCATGAATCATGAATTGAATCATGAATCATGAATTATGAATCATGAATTGAATCATGAATCTTGAATTATGAATCATAAATTGAATTATGAATCATGAATCATGAATCATGAATTGAATCATGAATCATGAATCATAAATCATGAATTGAATCATGAATTGAATCATGAATCATGAATCATGAATTGAATCATGAATCATGAATCATGAATCATGAATCATGAATCATAAATTGAATCGTGAATCATGAATCATGAATTGAATCATGAATTGAATCATGAATCATGAATCGAATCATGAATCATGAAGTGAATCATGAATCATGAATCGAATCATGATTCATGAATCATGAATTGAATCATGAATCATGAATCATGAATTGAATCATGAATCATGAATCATGAATCGAATCATGAATCATGAATCAAGAATCATGAATCGAATCATGAATCATGAATTGAATCATGAATCATGAATCATGAATTGAATCATGAATCATAAATCATGAATCATGAATTGAATCATGAATCATGAATCGAATCATGAATCAAGAATTATGAATCAAATCATGAATCATGAATTGAATCATGAATTGAATCATGAATCATGGATCATAAATCATGAATTGAATCATGAATTATGAATTATGAATTGAATCATGAATCATGAATCATGAATTGAATCATGAATCATAAAGAATGAATCATGAATTGAATCATGAATCATGAACCATGAATTGAATCATGAATCATGAATAATGAATCATGAATAATGAATCATGAATTGAATCATGAATCATGAATCGAAAATCATAAATTGAATTATAAATCATGAATCATGAATCTAATCATGAATCATGAATCATGAATAATGAATTGAATCATGAATAATGAATCATGAATCATGAATTATGAATCATGAATTGAATCATGAATATTGAATTATGAATCATTATATTGAATCATGAATCATGAATCATGAATTGAATCATGAATTGAATCATGAATCGATTAATGAATTGAATCATGAATCATGAATTGAATCATGAATCATGAATTGAATCATGAATCATGAATTATGAATCATGAATTATATCATGAATTATGAATCATGAATTGAATTATGAATCATGAATCATGAATTGAATCATAAATCATGAATCATGAATCATGAATCATAAATTGAATCATGAATCATGAATCATGAATTGAATCATGAATTGAATCATGAATCATGAATTGAATCAAGAATCATGAATCGATTCATGAATCATGAATTGAATCATGAATCATGAATCATGAATCATAATTTGAATCATGAATCATAAATCATGAATCATGAATTGAATCATTAATCATGAATCAAGAATTATGAATCGAATCATGAATCATGAATTGAATCATGAATTGAATCATGAATCATGAATCATGAATTGAATCATGAATTATAAATCATGAATTGAATCATGAATCATGAATTGAATCATGAATCATGAATCATGAATTGAATCATGAATTGAATCATGAATCGAATCATGATTCATGAATCATGAATTGAATCATGAATCATGATTAATGAATTGAATCATGAATCATGAATCATGAATCATGAATTGAATCATGAATCATAAATCATGAATCATGAATTGAATCATTAATCATGAATCATGAATCGAATCATGAATCAAGAATTTTGAATCGAATCATGAATCATGAATTGAATCATGAATCATGAATTATGAGATGAATCATGAATTGAATCATGAATCATGAATCATGAATTGAATCATGAATCATGGATCATGAATCATGAATTGAATCATGAATCATGAATTATGAATCATGAATTGAATCATGAATCATGAATTATATATCATAAATTGAATTATGAATCATGAATTGAATCATAAATCATGAACCATGAATCATGAATCATGAATTGAATCATGAATCATGAATCATGAATCATGAATCATGAATCATAAATTGAATCATGAATCATGAATCATGAATTGAATCATGAATTGAATCATGAATCATGAATCGAATCATGAATCATGAATCGTAAATCATGAATTGAATCATAAATCATGAATCATGAATCTAATCATGAATCATGAATTGAATCATGAATCATGAATCATGAATCATGAATCATGAATTGAATCATGAATTGAATCATGAATCATGAATCATGAATTGAATCATGAATTGAATCATGAATCATGAATCATGAATTGAATCATGAATCATGAATCATGAATCATGAATTGAATCATGAATTGAATCATGAATCATGAATCATGAATTGAATCATGGATCATGAATTGAATCATGAATCATGAATCATGAATTGAATCATGAATTGAATCATGAATTGAATCATGAATCAATTAAAGAATTGAATCATGAATCATGAATTGAATCATGAATCATGAATTGAATCATGAATCATGAATAATGAATCATGAATTATATCATGAATCATGAATTATGAATCATGAATTGAATTATGAATCATGAATCATGAATTGAATCATAAATCATGAATCATGAATCATGAATTGAATCATGAATTAAATCATGAATCATGAATCATGTATCATGAATTAAATCACGAATCATTAATCATGAATTAAAACATGAATTTAATCATGAATCATGAATCATAAATTGAATCATGAATTGAATCATGAATCATAAATTGAATCATGAATCATGGATCATGAATTGAATCATGAATCATGAATCATTAATTGAATCATGAATTGAATCATGAATCGATTAATGAATTGAATCATGAATCATGAATCATGAATTGAATCATGAATCATGAATTATGAATCATGAATTGAATCATGAATCATGAATTATGAATCATAAATTGAATTATGAATCATGAATCATGAATTGAATCATAAATCATGAATCATGAATCATGAATCATGAATTGAATCATGAATCATGAATCATGAATCATGAATTGAATCATGAATCATGAATCATGAATTGAATCATGAATCATGAATCATGAATCATGAATCATGAATCATAAATTGAATCGTGAATCATGAATCATGAATTGAATCATGAATTGAATCATGAATCATGAATCGAATCATGAATCATGAAGTGAATCATGAATCATGAATCGAATCATGATTCATGAATCATGAATTGAATCATGAATCATGAATCATGAATCGAATCATGAATCATGAATCAAGAATCATGAATCGAATCATGAATCATGAATTGAATCATGAATCATGAATCATGAATTGAATCATAAATCATGAATCATGAATTGAATCATGAATCATGAATCGAATCATGAATCAAGAATTATGAATCAAATCATGAATCATGAATTGAATCATGAATTGAATCATGAATCATGGATCATAAATCATGAATTGAATCATGAATTATGAATTATGAATTGAATCATGAATCATGAATCATGAATTGAATCATGAATCATAAAGAATGAATCATGAATTGAATCATGAATCATGAATTAAATCATGAATCATGAATTGAATCATGAATCATGAATCATGAATTGAATCATGAATCATGAATAATGAATCATGAATAATGAATCATGAATAATGAATCATGAATTGAATCATGAATCATGAATCGAAAATCATGAATTGAATTATAAATCATGAATCATGAATCTAATCATGAATCATGAATCATGAATAATGAATTGAATCATGAATTATGAATCATGAATATATTCATGAATCATGAATCATGAATCATGAATCATGAATTATGAATCATGAATTGAATCATGAATTGAATCATGAATCATGAATTGAATCATGAATCATGAATCATGAATCATGGATTGAATCATGAATTGAATCATGAATCATGAATTGAATCATGGATCATGAATTGAATCATGAATCATGAATCATGAATTGAATCATGAATTGAATCATGAATTGAATCATGAATTGAATCATGAATAGATTAATGAATTGAATCATGAATCATGAATTGAATCATGAATCATGAATTGAATCATGAATTATGAATCATGAATTATATCATGAATTATGAATCATGAATTGAATTATGAATCATGAATCATGAATTGAATCATAAATCATGAATCATGAATCATTAATCATAAATTGAATCATGAATCATGAATTATGAATCATGAATCATGAATCATGAATTGAATCATGAATTGAATCATGAATCATGAATCATAAATTGAATCATGAATCATGAATTGAATCATGAATTGAATCATGAATCATGAATTGAATCAAGAATCATGAATCGATTCATGAATCATGAATTGAATCATGAATCATGAATCATGAATTGAATCATGAATCATAAATCATGAATCATGAATTGAATCATTAATCATGAATCAAGAATTATGAATCGAATCATGAATCATGAATTGAATCTTGAATCTTGAATTATGAATTGAATCATGAATTGAATCATGAATCATGAATCATGAATTGAATCATGAATCATGAGTCATGAATCGAATCATGAATCATGAATCATGAATCATGAATTGAATCAAGAATCATGAATCATGAATTGAATCATGAATCATGAATCATGAATTGAATCATGAATTGAATCATGAATCGAATCATGATTCATGAATCATGAATTGAATCATGAATCATGATTAATGAATTGAATCATGAATCATGAATCATGAATCATGAATTGAATCATGAATCATAAATCATGAATCATGAATTGAATCATTAATCATGAATCATAAATCGAATCATGAATCAAGAATTTTGAATTGAATCATGAATCATGAATTGAATCATGAATCATGAATTATGAGATGAATCATGAATTGAATCATGAATCATGAATCATGAATTGAATTATGAATCATGGATCATGAATCATGAATTGAATCATGAATCATGAATTATGAATCATGAATTGAATCATGAATCATGAATTATATATCATAAATTGAATTATGAATCATGAATTGAATCATAAATCATGAACCATGAATCATGAATCATGAATTGAATCATGAATCATGAATCATGAATCATGAATCATAAATTGAATCATGAATCATGAATCATGAATTGAATCATGAATTGAATCATGAATCATGAATTGAATCATGAATCATGAATCGTAAATCATGAATTGAATCATAAATCATGAATCATGAATCTAATCATGAATCATGAATTGAATCATGAATCATGAATCATGAATCATGAATTGAATCATGAATCATGAATCATGAATCATGAATTGAATCATGAATTGAATCATGAATCATGAATCATGAATTGAATCATGAATCATGAATCATGAATCATGAATTGAATCATGAATTGAATCATGAATCATGAATCATGAATTGAATCATGGATCATGAATTGAATCATGAATTATGAATCATGAATCGAATCATGAATTGAATCATGAATTGAATCATGAATTGAATCATGAATCGATTAAAGAATTGAATCATGAATCATGAATTGAATCATGAATCATGAATTGAATCATGAATCATGAATTATGAATCATGAATTATATCATGAATCATGAATTATGAATCATGAATTGAATAATGAATCATGAATCATGAATTGAATCATAAATCATGAATCATGAATCATGAATCATGAATTGAATCATGAATCATAAATCATGAATCATGAATTGAATCATGAATTGAATCATGAATCATGAATCATGAATCATGAATTGAATCATGAATCATGAATCATGAATTGAATCATGAATCATGAATCGAATCATGATTCATGAATCATGAATTGAATCATGAATCATGATTAATGAATTGAATCATGAATCATGAATCGAATCATGATTCATGAATCATGAATTGAATCATAATTCATAATTCATGAATTGAATCATGAATCATGAATCATGAATCAAGAATCATGAATCGATTCATGAATCATGAATCATGAATTGAATCATGAATCATGAATCATGAATTGAATCATGAATCATAAATCATGAATCATGAATTGAATCATTAATCATGAATCATGAATCGAATCATGAATCAAGAATTATGAATCAAATCATGAATCATGAATTGAATCATGAATCATGAATCGAATCATGAATCATGAATCGTAAATCATGAATTGAATCATAAATCATGAATCATGAATCTAATCATGAATCATGAATTGAATCATGAATCATGAATCATGAATCATGAATTGAATCATGAATTGAATCATGAATCATGAATCATGAATCATGAATTGAATCATGAATTGAATCATGAATCATGAATCATGAATTGAATCATGAATAATGAATCATGGATCATGAATTGAATCATGAATCATGAATCATGAATCGAATCATGAATTGAATCATGAATTGAATCATGAATTGAATCATGAATCGATTAAAGAATTGAATCATGAATCATGAATTGAATCATGAATCATGAATTGAATCATGAATCATGAATTATGAATCATGAATTATATCATGAATCATGAATTATGAATCATGAATTGAATTATGAATCATGAATCATGAATTGAATCATAAATCATGAATCATGAATCATGAATCATGAATTGAATCATGAATCATAAATCATGAATCATGAATCATGAATCATGAATTGAATCATGAATTGAATCATGAATCATGAATCATGAATCATGAATTGAATCATGAATCATGAATCATGAATTGAATCATGAATCATGAATCGAATCATGATTCATGAATCATGAATTGAATCATGAATCATGATTAATGAATTGAATCATGAATCATGAATCGAATCATGATTCATGAATCATGAATTGAATCATGAATCATAAATCATGACTCATGAATTGAATCATTAATCATGAATCATGAATCGAATCATGAATCAAGAATTATGAATCAAATCATGAATCATGAATTGAATCATGAATCATGAATTATGAATTGAATCATGAATTGAATCATGAATTGAATCATGAATCATGAATCATGAATCATGAATTGAATCATGAATCATGAATCATGAATCGAATCATGAATCATGAATCATGAATCATGAATTGAATCAAGAATCATGAATCATGAATTGAATCAAGAATCATGAATCTTGAATCATGAATCATGAATTGAATCATGAATTATGAATTGAATCATGAATTCAATCATGAATCATGAATCATAAATTGAATCATGAATCATAGATCATGAATCATGAATTGAATCATGAATCATGAATTATGAATCATGAATTGAATCATGAAGCATGAATCATGAATCATGAAGCATGAATCATGAATCATGAAGCATGAATCATGAATTGAATCATGAATCATGAATTGAATCATGAATTGAATCATGAATCATGAATCATGAATCGAATCATGAATCATGAATCATGAAGTGAATCATGAATCATGAATCGAATCATGATTCATGAATCATGAATTGAATCATGAATCATGAATCATTAATCAAATCATGAATCATGAATCAAGAATCATGAATCGAATCATGAATCATGAATTGAATCATGAATCATGAATCATGAATCATGAATTGAATCATGAATCATAAATCATGAATCATGAATTGAATCATGAATCATGAATCGAATCATGAATCAAGAATTATGAATCAAATCATGAATCATGAATTGAATCATGAATCATGAATCATGAATCATGAATCATGAATTGAATCATGAATTGAATCATGAATCATGAATCATGAATCATGAATTGAATCATGAATTGAATCATGAATCATGAATCATGAATTGAATCATGAATCATGAATTGAATCATGAATTGAATCATGAATCATGAATCATGAATTGAATCATGGATCATGAATTGAATCATGAATCATGAATCATGAATCGAATCATGAATTGAATCATGAATTGAATCATGAATCGATTAAAGAATTGAATCATAAATCATGAATTGAATCATGAATCATGAATTGAATCATGAATCATGAATTATGAATCATGAATTATATCATGAATCATGAATTATGAATCATGAATTGAATAATGAATCATGAATCATGAATTGAATCATAAATCATGAATCATGAATCATGAATCATGAATTGAATCATGAATCATAAATCATGAATCATGAATCATGAATCATGAATTGAATCATGAATTGAATCATGAATCATGAATCATGAATCATGAATTAAATCATGAATCATGAATCATGAATTGAATCATGAATCATGAATCGAATCATGATTCATGAATCATGAATTGAATCATGAATCATGATTAATGAATTGAATCATGAATCATGAATCGAATCAAGATTCATGAATCATGAATTGAATCATGAATCATGATTCATGAATTGAATCATGAATCATGAATCATGAATCAAGAATCATGAATCGATTCATGAATCATGAATCATGAATTGAATCATGAATCATGAATCATGAATTGAATCATGAATCATAAATCATGAATCATGAATTGAATCATTAATCAA